>NC_089760.1:10327500-10342500 GCF_040412425.1 Macrobrachium rosenbergii | reverse complement strand
AAGGAGGAGAGCTGTGTATTCTGCCGAGGTAAACAAAAGAATGACTCATAAGCCAAGGAAGACGTTACATAAATAAGATTAAGGTAGATAAACAAATAATACTATTACATATTTTTTTTACTTTTCTTATTTCAGCATGTTAACACCATTCTGGAATTTAGTTGTTCGAATTTTATTGTTTTTCTGAAGTATTTTTCGGACATAGAATATTTCTTCCTATAACAATAAAAGTAATTGGGAAAAAACACTCTGTCAGGAGAGTTCATAAATGGTCTAAAGGGTCCACAATAATATAATTGTTGAAGGCTCGAGTAGAATTTTATAAAAGCTTTCGAACCCTTCTCCGGGTTCATCTTCAGTCAAGATGAACCCAGAGAAGGGTTCGAAAGCTTTTATAAAATTCTACTCGAGCCTTCAACAATTACATTATTGTGGACCCGTTAGACCAATAAAAGTAATAAAAATATTTTCTTTGCCATTCTTCTCTTCTCCGAAAAATATTTTGATGTTAGCTATTAAAAATGTTAGTGCTTCCAGTGCCTGGTGACGCAGAGGGCTCCAGTGAAACTCTGCCATTCACGTCTTTCTTTGCTCTGTCTTCCAGCAAATTTACTCGTCTCCAGCCTCCATTCTTACAATTCTCACCCAAGTAGGTCTGGATCTTCCGACTCTTCTGGTATCCACGGGGTCCAAGGTGACACTATCTCACGTGTTGTTCTCCCAAGGGTTGTGCAAGGGACATGTTCAAGCCATTTCCCTCTCCCTTTCAATATCATTCCACCTACACATTAAACTACCGTGTTCTCCCGTAGGGTATCGTTTCTAACTCGATCCTGCTCTTTGACCTAGTTCCTCGTTGGGAGAGTCGGTAGAGTTGTGGGCCAGCACTCTCTAGGACCGGGTTCGAGTCTCCGGCCGGCTAATGAAGAATTAGAGGAATTTATTTCTGATGATAGAAATTCATTTCTCGGTATAATGTGGTTCGGATTCCACAATAAGCTGTAGGTTCCATTGCTAAGTAACCAATTGGTTCTAAGCCACGTAAGATAAGTCTAGTCCTTCGGGCCAGCCCTAGGAGAGCTGTTAATCAGCTCAGTGGTCTGGTAAAATTAAGGTATACTTAACTTCCTGCTCTTTGACTCGCAGTGATTAGCTTTCAGTGTTGTTTAATCGCCAAATTCTTTTCCATTTTCATACCTAGATTTATGTCCGTAGAGTAGTATAGATCGAATTATGATTATGTATAGTGTTATTTAAACAGGTCCAGTGTATTTCATTTCCAAATTTCAATCAATCTGTCAGTTGTATTTTTAAGTCTTTCACTAAATTCCAAACCAAGAGAACCTGAGTTGTGTATAAAAGTTCTTAATATTTAGAAGATTCAACCTTCTTAATCCTTGCTCTATCCAGTGTAATTTTATCCAGTAGTGAAAATTTTGTCCTCAATACCTGTGCGTCACATTTTTTCCAGTAACATCTCTCTAGATATATGATGCAGTCTTGTGGTGTTTTACTGATAAAAACAGCACCATCTATATATTCCCCGCGTTTCATGTTTTTATAGTTATTCTAATGTAAAAGTTTACTTCCACCTTCGACCATCTTTTTTAAATATAAACTACAAGAATGGTACATAGGCAAAGGTGAAAAATACCTTCGTAGCACCCAACTCTTCATTAGGGTTCACCAGGCAAGATCCCATCCATAGCATCTTTGCAAATGTTTAGTTCTTGGATAATTTTAATATGGCTACATATTTACCGAGAATATCATAGGCTGTCGAAAGCATTCTCCTAATCAAATAAGAAAGGGATGTTTAAATTTAGCAATCTGCGGCATTATGTCTTAATAGAAATATTAGTGTTTTATAAATACTGCCTTTTTAGTTTTTTTGGAAAAGACAACTATTGAGGTGACTATTTGTGTCGGTCCGCACTTTTTCTTTCCCGCCTCAGATCTTAAAAACTACTGACGCCAGAGGGCTGCAAATCGGTATGTTGATCATCCACCCTCCAGTCATCAAACATACCAAATTGCAGCCCTTTAGCCTCAGCAGTTTTTATTTTAAGGTTAAAGTTAGCCATGATCGTGAGTCTGGGACCGGTATAGGTGCCAACAACGCAGGCCGCCAACGGGCCGTGGCTGAAAGTCTCATGATTCGCGGCTGAGACTTCCATACAGCATTATACGCTGTACAGAAAACTCGATTGTGCCGAAGTAACTTCGACGCAAATTTTTTTTTTTTTTTTTTTTTTTATAAAACTCAACTTGCTCTTCTCTAACCTTTTTATTAGTTTCCTTCTCAACCCTTAAGGGAATAAGCATATTTAATATTTTTCATCACAAACGACATTAACTTCTGTCCCTTTATAGGTATCACACTCAGTCATGTGACATTTCTCCTTGTAAACTTCAATTAACAGATTTAGCTGCGGAAGCTCTCTTTATAATACTTTTATAAATTAACCATAATCCTAAATATGAGGAGTTTTTACGTAGTATCATAATGAGCAATCGTTGTGAAGACGGATAGAATATCCTCTAGAGCATATTTTTTCTTTCACCTAAAGATCTGGAATTACTTAATTACCTCTACTAATTTTGTGTTTAATTTTTGATATTAAAATACAAAGTACATAAACATTTCTCACTTGAAAGATCATACTATAGTTACAAAAACCCGCAAAAAAAAAAAATATAAGTAAATTTGATAGGTTATGCATTAGTTGAATGCGTATTAATATAGATTCCTGACAAAAGCTTCTTTTTTCTTTTTTTTTGATAACTTTAACTATATCTTCCATATACAATATATCTGGCTACAAAAACTGAAAATAAGAGTTTTGTTCAAAATAGATAGCAAATAGTTTTAAGAACCATATAATTTTTCTTTGGGCTAAAGATCGAATTACGTGTAACTGGTATTTTCTCCGTTGTCAACTTGACGTAAAAATCCAACAAGTTACTGCTGGAGATATAATTCACTTGAGTGAAAAACTTTTGTTACAGTACAGTACAAAAAATTGTGAGTCAAAGTTTATTTTGATATTGACGTTTTCCATTAGTTATGTTATAGACCGACGTTCCCCTTTTTATGTTTTGCTAACTTTATCAGTTATGTTATACCGACGTATATCCAGTTATGCAAAAAATGAAAAATAAGAGTTTTCCTCCCAGTTATGTTATATAGTTTACCGACGTTCTAGCTTTATTGGGTTATATCCTGTAACCGATTTTCCCCATTGTCAACTTATAAAAATCTGACAACGTTCCTGGAGTTATGTTATATATACCGACGTTCCCCAGTTACGTTATATATACCGACGTTCCCCCCAGCTATGTTATATCCTGTATACCGACGTTCCCCCCAGTTATGTTATATATACCGACGTTCCCCCCAGTTATGTTATATATACCGACTTTCCCCCAGTTATGTTATATATACCGACGTTCTCCCCAGCTATGTTATATCCTGTATACCGAAGTTCCCCCCAGTTATGTTATATACTGTATACCGACGTTCCCCCCCAGTTATGTTATATACTGTATACCGACGTTCCCCAGTTATGTTTATACTGTATACCGACGTTCCCCCCAGTTATGTTATACCGACATTCCCCCCAGTTATGTTATACCGACATTCCCCGGTCATGTTATACCGACGTTCCCCCAGTTATGTTATACCACCTGACTTCAAAAGTACTTCATTTTGAGCCAAATTTCCTCAACAATGGGACATTTAAATATGCCTTCAAGAATCCGTAAAGATAACGCTCAGAACCAACTAATGACGTTCTGAGCCCTCTAATGAAAGTTTTGATTAGTCACATTAACGCCCTGACCCATCAACTTACCGTTCTTAAGATTCCTGCCAGTAAACTTGTCCAAACTTTTAATGACGAAATAATTAGGAAAACTTAGGCGGTAGCATAAATGCTGAACTTAGCGCCCGAGAGATTCTTTCTTTGTCAGACGAAACTTTCCTGATAATTTTCTTTTTGTGACGAATGAAATTGTTTTGCGATATTATTTTAGCATTCATTTAACCGAGTCTCTTATGGCTAATTTTGTTTTTAGCTCAACGCACTTTTGACAAACATAGATAAGGACTTTTTACGCCTACAGCTTGTTGTTTCGAAAAATTTACTAATTGGTAAAGAAATGACTTAAAGATGATACGTTATTCTAATGCTCTCTCTCTCTCTCTTATATATATATATTATATATATATATATATATATATATATATATATATATATATATATGTGTGTGTGTGTGTGTGTGTGTGTGTGTATGTGTTTATTTTCTAAAATTAACATGTACAAATGGAAGGTGAAAAATTTATTTATATATATATATATATATATATATATATATATATATATATATACACACAAACATATATCTTTAATCGTCTCATACTATATATATGTATATATATAATATATATACATATATATATTATATATATACATATATGTGTATATATATATATATATATATATATATATATATATATATATATATATATATATATATATATATATATATATATATATATATATATATCTTTAATCGTCTCATACTACACAATATGCTCATCAGCATCCGTCCACCATTTCATGCAAAAAGTGTTCCATTAACCCATATCTTGTGTGCATTCTTCCACTTTCTGCTGTTTACTGTCATTCCATCCAATGCCTTTTCCATGCCATTTATCCATCACTCTCTTGTTCTTCCAACCTTCCTTCCCACTTGCAGGCTGAATTGTAGGGTCCCTTTTCAACCTATATTTGTATCAAGAGTGTCACCTTTTTTTTTTCTTTGCATTTGATATATAAACACTTTTTATTTTACATAAAGGAGAGTTGCCGCAACAGTTCCTTCATACATTACCTACCTTTGCTATTTTTCTTACTTCAGCTATTCGTTTGCCCATTTCTTCTTTAATCCTACCTTTATCCATTAAATTGATTCCCTGATATTTACAAAATTGACTTTTCGTTCTTCCACCATCCTTAATAATTCTTATTGTTCCACCTTCCTGGTTTCTCTTTACCCTCAAAACTTCACCATTGCTCACATTTTCTCTCAGTCTTCCACTGTTGCAACCATTTTCATACTCATTATTAGTTACAGCCCTTTCTCTCAACTATTACTACTCAGCACTGTGTCACCTGCAAACATCAGATATTCCACACACTCGTTTTTTTATGAATTTCTTCTCCCACTATTCTTTCTATGACTTCTGTCATCACTCCATCCAAAGTGATATTGAAATGACACATTTTTATCTCAGAGACACTTTAAGTGAACTTGTCCCTCTCACTTCGTAAAACTTTAGCATATGCTTCACTTTTATCAGGAAAACTTTTTAATGCTACCAATAACTACTCCTCTTCAGACATGTCTCCTGGGGGGCCGCTTTGTTCTTGACAAGGAACTGGGTTGTCTTCGTATTCTTGTGGTAAATTATAAGAATGAGCTTTTCTCTTTCCAGGGTAAGGGAGATGATTTTATTGATGATTTTCTTGAGTGCCTCGTCGTCTTCTAGGCATTTATGAGGCATAAAATTGTTACAACAGAGTTTTATAGCACCGCTTTGGTCAGTGAGTTTGCTGGGCGTTCTTTCATTGTGCCAATTATTTAAAGCATTCCGGGTTGGCCGTTCCCCCATGTTCATTGAGTTGTTGTTGTTTATTAAGCATTTTTATCGACATTTCGATACTTTCCTCGGTGTTCCTCCAAATGCAGCAGTGTGTGAGGGTACGACGGATGAAGTTTTCCACAGCTGTCCGTAGCCGGAACCATTATGAACAGTGGTGGTATAACCTGTCGGTGTCTGCACTATCTAAGAGTGAAACGATGAACGGAGCTTTTGTCAAATGTCCTTCTTAATATATACAGATCCTCTCTTTGCCCCTCTTACGAAGGTGTTATCTATATACCAGTGATATAAGGGAGGGCAGGGGATTTTATTAAAAACCCTTTCGTTAATGCCCGCATAGAAATAAACGAATATGATACGTGAAAGGGATCCCATAGCCGCACCGTCGACCTTGTAATAATCTTGCTATTTGTGGGTGGTGAAGGGAGCCTTCTTTGTGCACGGTTCATGGAAAGCCTTTGAGACTTCTTCGGGAATGTTCATAGCCGGTGTGTCCTTACTTCTATACGCTATTCAGGGCGTGTTCAATTATCTTTTCAAAAGGAAAGTTAGTAAAGAGATTCTGGACGTCTAATGAGGCAAGATATTTGTAGAAGCAAACCCTTGAAGTTCCTCTATAGGACGTCACCAACGCGCAGGTCTGCCTGCACAGTCGACTTGTTTAGCCACACCTGCACAGTTTTTACTGCCCGTGCAGGCGACCAGAGCAAATAGTGCTTTTCAGTCGATATGCCTGCATCGAAATGACCTGCGCAGGCGCGCCTGAACATTACTGTGGGGAGGCCACTTTTTTTGCATAGTTCTCACCCTAGCCTCGGATAGAGAGTATTTTCTAGTCAGAAACATAAAGTGCTGAACTTCATTGAATTTAAAAGTGTTTATCACTAAATTAATAATGTATAGGATTAGTTTATTTTTTAATTCATGAGGACATCGGATTTACATATATTTATAATACTGCAATTTTTACACATGAAAAATAATTGTGTATAATGAAGGTTGAAAGTGGGAGCATCATTCCTGGATTTCTTGAAGATTTTTTTGAAATATATAAGAATGAGACTTGTCTAGGGTAAGTAAAATCCTAAGATATCATAACAGATAAAATTTCTGCATATTTTTAATTGGCCGAAATTCTAACGGGGATTGACTCTGTGTCTTGTGTGCCTATGTATGTTTATTCATGGCTGTAAGCCACATAAACAAGTCAGTTTTTAAATGAGAATGAAAATTCAATGTAGTAAAGAAATTCTAAACAAGAACAGGCCGATTCTCGTCGACTCATATTTATGCATCATTAATGGAATTCAGTTTTAAAATGAATACAGATAATATTCAACATAGGAGTGGAACACAATAAAACAGTGAACAATATATAATTCTTCATTTTTAACATCATATGTTAACAATAAATAACACCCACTCTTACATGGACGCCTTTTTTAGGCGTTTATTATTTTTCGTTGCTATCAAAAACCTGATTATTGCCAGAGCATTGTCTGTTGACGACATGGCTGCTACAGAGAACTGAGTAAAACAGCCGTATCGTTAGTGGTGAAGGTATGCCTGCACAGGTACTCCTGAACGTTAGTGGCGGCCTTAAGTGCAGACATTAAATGTAGAGGATAAATGGAATGACGATTACATTAAATTGTCAATGTTGTAAACTGGAGTCGTACTTGTCTTATAACAGGTCGCAGGGGGTTTCCAGTCTTGTGGGTTTTTACACCGCGGCAGATAATTCCCTCTGACAGTCACTCTGGGGTAAAAGGGAGTCATTTCGCGAAGAAAGGATCGTTTCCAAGGTCCCAATGAAATCATCGATGGGGTTCTTGATGATTTTTCGTAATTTTTATTTGTCAGTTAGGATTTGGGATTGGTGACATTCGTTGGTGTGGATGAATACCAATGCAGCCGCTTTGTTGGTGGGTACATCCACGTTAAGTTTCCGTGAAAAATAGAGAATTCTGCCTCTGCCCATTTGATTGACAGAACATAGATAACTCAACAGAACCAGATCATACGTCACAGTCATAACGTGGCGAATATTTCCAAAATTCAGACTTGTGTGATTTAAACTTGTTTTCTTCAATAAAGAAAATGGTATTTCTACTTAGTAATCAGTCTTATGTTTACCTGGACACCTATAAAAAGGTTTGTGTTTATTATAAGATGTCATAGTCCCACTGTTCCAAAGATGAATCATTTTGCTGAAGACTAACAAGAAAGGTTATATATCCGTTTAAGTTGTGCTTTGTTGGATCAAATAGCTTTTGATTAAAGGTCTCTCTGATATTTTTATATTTAGATACATTGGTAGGTCCACCGAAGCATTAACGAAATTCTCATATCTAACTAATCAGGAAACTGATTAGATAAATATGATTGAACTGATTGCAGAACTGAAGTGCGGTATACTGTATGTAAATGACAGCAGAAAAAGGTTAAAAAAAAACACTTAAAATCTGGATAAAAAATGGATAGGAACTGTATTTTTGAATCCCGTTAACTGATGCCATTTTTTATTTTAGAGAGAGAGAGAGCATTAACGACTTAAAATCTGGATAAAAAATGGATAGGAATTGTATTTTTGAATCCCGTTAACTGGTGCCATTTTTTATTTTAGAGAGAGAGAGAGAGAGAGAGAGAGAGAGAGAGCATTAACGAAATTCTCATATCTAACAAATCAGGAAAAAAAAAAAAACACTTAAAATCTGGTTAAAAAAAAATGGATAGGAATTGTATCTTTGAATCCCGTTAACTGATGCCATTTTTTATTTTAGAGAGAGAGAGAGAGAGAGAGAGAGAGAGAGAGAGAGAGAGAGAGAGAGAGAGAGAGAGAATGCCGCAGTTGCTGTTGTCGGCTGCCCTTCATGAGTGTTTGGAAATTCTGTCGCATGTTTTCTTTTCTTTTCGTTTTTGAGTGAGCGTGTAATCCTGCGAATCGCTTTTTTTCTTTTTCCTCTGCGAGATTTGTTGACGTTGTCAGTGTGTGGGCGCTCACATGTAAGTTGAGCAATGCAGTTGTTTTTCTTTTAATGTTGTGTTTTGAAATGCCTTGGTGGGAGTTGCGATGGCATTTGCTTACTTGGTAAAAAATGGATAGGAATCTCTCTCTTCTCTCTCTCTCTCTCTTATTTGTGTTTCCGTTTTTTTTTTCGACAGAAGTCGAGTCCAAAACTGCAACTGCTAGAAGGAAATGTTGTTGGTTAAATAGGAATAAACAAGTCGATTTCTTTAATCGAATATTTTCATTAACCAATGGAAAATAAAAAAAAAAAAAGGTCAGCCTAGAATAAAAAAGTTGAAAGCTCTTGTTATCTATTGCTGATTTAACTAAACTTAAATTTTTATTTTGTGCTAGGCAAAAAAATGAGGAGAGAGAGGGACAGAAATAGCAATTTTAGAGAGAGTTCCCATTGTGTTGCAGTTGAATCTAGATTATATAGTGTTTATATATATATATATATATATTTATATATATATTTCGTTTTAGTGATATATATATGCGAATATATTTTTACTTTTTTTATATATATATTTACCTAATTCCCATTTATTCCTGGACAGATTACAAGTTAAACAATATAAATTACTCACTATTACCGAAGGAATGGGTTTTGAAACTTCAGAAAAACATTGGATACATACCATCTTTGGGATAATATTGATTCTCATTCCCAGAACTCTCGTAGTGTTTTGCAGTTTCCAGACTTTCGACATGAACCCATCGGTAAAAAAACTGCAACTGCTAGAAGGAAAGTTGTTGAGTTAAAGAGAGGAATAAACAAGTCGATTTCAGGGAGATAAATATTGCTCATTTCATGAAAAAATTTTGAAATAATACATTTCTAAAAATAAAAGAGTTCAAAAAGTTATGACGAAACAGGCAAAGAGATTTATATTGCAACAAATCATCAAAGCTTCATTGATGTGCAACAAAAAAAAAACGTGTTCAAAAAAATTAGGGGACAGTTTCATTCATCTTAAAGATATTTTGGTAACACATGAGTCATAGACATGAACGATATAAACTACAATTTACATTTGTTGCGGTGCAAACATTATGAAAATAGGTCAAACATTTTTTTGACACCAGAAACAAAAGCAAAATTGTAGGTTGATGAATTCCTGGACAGATTACAAGTAAACAACATAAATTATCACTATTACCGAAGGAATGGGTATATAGCAATTCAGAAAAACATTATATATATAGCTTTGGGATAATATTATTCTCATCCCCAGAGCAGCGAGACTACATATCCAGACACCGACATTAACACATCATGTAAAATATAACTTTGTGAGAGAGAGAGAGAGAGAGAGAGAGAGAGAGAGAGAGAGAGAGAGAGAGAGAGAGAGAGAGAGAGAGAGAGATTAAATTTGAATGAAACTTTAAAAATTTTTCTTCAAGATTTTTCTGTAATCATTCTTTACATAAGTGAATTTGTAGTTGAAAGTATGAATAATTTATAAAGACCCAAGACCAAATTATAAAAGAACAGCATAATTTTTGTGAGAATTACCCTCTTTCTATAGAATAAATTATTTCATATTACAAAGCTTGGTCCATAATCAATCTTCTTGAGATAACATACAGACTTCACCTTATTATAGTCATTTTTATTGAGGCGCCCCTCGTTGATATCTATCCTATTGAGTATATATTTAAAGAAAGATGATTTTTCTGACCTAATATTTTATTCCATTGTATCGTCGGTACTCCATTACTTCCAGCCTCGGAATCACCGTCTGTTCTTTCGTAACCGGAGCAGTTTGAGATCACAAAACTTGGGTAATAGTGTAGGGTTTCTGCTCTCGAACAGGATTCTTCCTTGAAGGAGAATAATGATGAAAAGTGATCTTACCTTTCAATTGTTTCTGAGAAGCAAGGGACAGAGAATGTTGAGGAGGGACAGAGAGAGAGAGAGAGAGAGAGAGAGAGAGAGAGAGAGAGAGAGAGAGAGAGAGAGAGGATGTATATATATTTGTATATATATCTGTATATCTATCTGTATTTATCTATTTATCTATATATATATATATATTTATCGGTGCCATACCAATATGTAGTCTTCGATATATATATATATATATATATATATATATATATATATATATATATATATATATGTATGTATGTATGTATGTAAGTATGGATGTATACACATATACGAGTGTATGTACACACACACACACACACACACACACACATATATATATATATATATATATATATATATATATATATATATATATATATATATATATATATATATATATATATATATATATATATCTAGAGACTACGGGCGGGGTATTGCTATGGCACCGTCAAGACCATGAGGTTGGCAACCCGTTGCGCCCCATAATTGCCCAAATTAACTCTCCAACTTATGAACTAGCCAAGACACTGAATAAGATCATCACCCCTGACACCCCTAAGGGGTACTTAGTAGTTTTCCCGGTGGAGTTCATCGATAGTTTGAACACTACGCCTGTGAGCTCCACCGTCGCGTCACTGGATGTAGAAAGTCTTTTCGCGAACCTACCGTTGGACGAAACCATCGATATCATTTGAGGAGAGTCTATCATTCGGTTGCCACGCCCCTTGACATACCAGAAGATGCCCTACGACGTCCAAATCTGCACCAAGGAGGCCCTCTTCCCCTCGCGTACGGGCGACCTCTTTCGACAGGTAGGTGGTGTCGCCATGGGATTCCCCCTTGGTGTCCTATTTGCTAATATGTACATGGCAGAGGTCGAGGAAAGAACCTTCAATTCCCATCCGAAACCGAAGATATACGCCCGTTATATAGAAGACATCTTCATTACCTGCAGTACCTACCACCCGCCTACAGTATGCCTTGAAGAGGAACTCTAGCCTAAATTTCACTACTGAATATGGTGTCGAAGGCCGACTTCCCCTCTTGGGCATGAACATGGAGAAGAAAGGAGACAGGACAATGCTACTAGGTATAATACTACCGTGTACTAAAAGCCGACTGATGTTGGTCGATGCCTGATGTTGGTCGATGCCTGAGCGCGTGAGTGCCCTGATACAGTACAAGCGCTCTGTGGTAGCCGATGTACGTGAGACGTGCAATTACGCATGTTCCACCTGGAAAGCGACTCACGCAGACCTTGAACATGCTAGGCAGCTCCTAACTAATAACGGATACGACTGCGATCCAATAGAAGGTTGCATAAGAAAAGAGTTGGATGTATATGCCAGCACACCGGTGACGACGCCTGCCTCACCGAGAAACATCATAGTGTAGCATAAAGCTGCATATCACAGGCACCTCAAGGATGAGGTTAAGGCCATGAAGAGAATAATTGACAGCGGTACGACACCTACTAATCCTGACGAAAGGATTTTCTTTCGTGTCTACTGCCGCCCGAACTTTGTAAGCACACTCGTAATGCGAAATAGCACAGCCCCCCGTAGAGAGGGGTGGGAGTCGACCAACGCACTGCAGTTTCAAATTTAAATGTACCGAAGGGACATGTCAAGCCCTCAGCAATTACTACATAGATCTACATAGATCACACTACCACTGCAAGTCCACTGCACCCAAGGACCAATATTTCAACAGTACGTAGACGACCACGACCGAAAGTCAACGCTAAAAGAATGATTGGAAAGTGCGAAGATTGCACATAAAGAAGCACGGTTCCACCGACTCCAAATAGCGAACGCTGAGTATAAATCAACAACGGCCTGTTTTAGATATAAAAAAGGAGCACGGACTTCATCCTCCCCTCTTCAAGGAAACCACAGGGCATCCGTGAGAATCCGAAGGGAGACACGAGCGACAAAACACCCCTGGACACGGCTACCGTCAACTTAGCAAATCAAGACTTTCGCCCAGAGACGGGAATCGTGCCTAGCCTACTCCCTTGGGGCGCGTCCTAAGAAACATGACACCGCCCAGGCAGCCAGCAAGAGAATGAGAGCAGCCGACAATAGAAATTCAGCACCCCAATGGCGTCATGCATGAAATTCGAACGTCCGATTGCAGCAAGGAAAACTGTGCATGTTGATTTGTAATCCAGTCCTGATGAAGCCGCCCTTGAGAGGTGACGGAACGGTCCATCTACTAGTAAAAAGAAAAAGTAAATGGAGGGAATCCCGGATGAATTTTCCTTATTCCTAAGCAGCTTGCCAGAAGAGAAAAAGAAGTATAGACTGATCCAGAGTCTTGATAAGAAGATAGTATCTGCAAACATTGCCATTAATTTAACAGAAATTGCATATGAGAAAATATGCCAAAATAGCATATATATATATATATATATATATATATATATATATATATATATATATATATATATATATATATATATATATATATATATATATATTTATATATGTATATGTATATGTATATATATATATATGTATATGTATATGTATATATATATGTATATGTATGTATATGTATATATATATGTATATATATATATATATATGTATATGTATATGTGTGTGTGTGTGTGTGCGCGCGCGCGCGCATCTGTGTATGTATGTATGTATACATGGATGTAAATGTATATGAAGTGGTACCTTGTTTGTATATTAAAAAATAAGTGTTTCAGCACTCATCACTGTCCACACCAAGCATTACAATCGCTTCAACACATACCATTGCTCACGGACCGTCAAAGTCCATAAGACCATCGCAGGCAATACCAGTTACCACTAACCAGTCATCCGTTGTACCCTCACTTTTTATTTCGTTTGTGCGCTTTTGCAATAAATCGAGACGTCTGTGGTTTATTTCCAGAACTCTACTTTTGTGTTGTGTGCATTTGTGTTAGTGTGGGCACAGAAAATAAGAAGAAAATAGCTTTGCCCATTCCTTTCGTGAATATGAATGGTGAGATGACTTATATGGCAATTCTTGAGTAATCTATCTCTCACAGAAAAGGAAATACTGAGACAATTAGAAAATCAACACTCTTGGAGCATTTTCATTATTAACTGAATTGCCTTTATAAGAGGGTCTCCTACCATATTTGGTAATGCTAATACAAATGAAAAATACTTTTCGAAATTGTTATTTACTATGCTGATGATTTAGGTTGTGGCATGCAACACGATTCATAATTCGGCATTGCCGTGTGTGGAAATGTTTACATATATATATATATATATATATATATATTATATATATATATATATATATATTATATATATATATATATATATATATATATTATATATATATATATATATATATATATATATATATATATATATATATATATATATATATATATATATATATATATATATACAGAGAGAGAGAGAGAGAGAGAGAGAGAGAGAGAGAGAGAGAGAGAGAGAGAGAGAGAGAGAATGCTAGAAAATGTTTTGAAATTTAAGTTTGTCAACTAGGCATGAACACTAGCAGATAGAGACAAGGAAGATAAAAGCGACAACACTAAAGGTACCCAGACATAAAAGTATATAAATAGAGGGTATTCGCTTTACATAGTAAATGATCCGCAGAACGATAGAGAGACGCTGAACATACGCAAGATTAATCAGCTCAAAGAGCACAAGAAATGGGAGGTACATTTCGGGTGAATAACAATTGTCCTTGAAGATTTTTTCTGTGGGTGTTCTGAGACCTAGATGGAATTTGAAATATTAGAAGGCAGTCTTGTTCGCGATTAAAAATAACACTATTTTAAACTATTACAAATTCCACTTCCTTAAAGAACAGCCTCCCAGAGGATGTCGTGCAGGTGGAACTTCCGAAGTTCAAGCGAAAATGCAGTGCATTACTACCCTAATGCTATTCTTCTTATATTTTAATACATTGTTATCTATTTATCTATTTATTAATTTTTTTTGATAAGTAGTATCTCTCGCTTCTTCCTAATGAACACCATATTCTATGGAAGCTTGAATTTCAAGTCAATGGCCCCTTCAGGCTTGTTCCATGTGAATAGGTTTCAGCTACTGAATAATAATAATAATATTGTTTCCTGAAGAAAGCAAACAAAAACGCAACTCTGGCAGCCTTTCAGGCGGAACCATCAAAAACTGTTTAACTCGTCAGATTCGGGCTTTTCAAAGCCCTGGAAATTCTTTCTTTAAGGAAGTGGAATTTGTGATTGTGGAATTTGCATCTTTGAAAGGTTCTCTGACCATCTTTCTCCAATCTATTTCTTGTTGAGTTTTTTCTAGTATTTTGTTAATGTTGATTAAAAATGGGCGCACGTACGTAATGATAAATAGTACCAAAAAGCGCTAATAAAACGAATAATGCTTGATTAACCTGGGATGCTTATGAACGTGATTAACGTTTGTATTC
>NC_089760.1:10230000-10322500 GCF_040412425.1 Macrobrachium rosenbergii | reverse complement strand
CCATACTTTGATTTATTTCTGCATAACCATATAAATCTTAGTAGACTTTTGTATACCCTTACTGCTGACAACCCTTGAATATTCTGAGCTTTCATTCATTTCGGTTATTAACCTGTAAATAATAATACTTCCACATTTTTATAACCAGTCATTTAGTGCATAGTTGGATTATGAGGATTTAATTCTCGACATTTGCTCCAATTTCGTTAAAAGTTAAGTATAGCTTAGTTTTACCAGACCACTGAGCTGATTAACAGCTCTCCTAGGGCTGGCCGGAAGGATCAGACTTATTTTACGTGGCTAAGAACCAATTGGTTACTTAGCAACGGGACCTACAGTTAATTGTGGAATCCGAACCACATTATAGCGAGAAATGAATTTCTATCACCAGAAATAAATTCCTCTAACTCTTCATCACAACATCAACCACTAATATTACTATTACTACTATAATCTTTTGACATGAATACGGAGAAAACGTACATGTTTATATATCGCTTTTCTATATTACATGAAAACTCTATTTTCTGTTGTATCAGTTTCAGAAATGTGTTAGAGCTTAATAAAAAAAAAAACCGTTCGTAATTAAGCAATACATGCAAATTTAAAATAACACGACGGTCTTTTCAAAGCGAAAAGATTCTTTCATGAGATAAAACCTGTTAATGAGCCATTTTGAAGACGAATATTTATTTATGACATGCTTGATATGCATTATAAAATTATCATGAAAGGAGAAAGATTTTTCATTTAAGGTAATATAAACGAAAAGTTATCTTCATTATGTTTGCCCCCCCCAACCTCTCTCTCTCTCTCTCTCTGTGCGTTTAACATTCTCTTATCGGAAGTTCCTAAATTAACCAATCAGTTCTGTATAATGAATGTTCTTTTCAAACTGTCAATAATTAATTATAAGAAATTTAGGTTTCTTTTAAACATCATTTAAGTCATTTTCAGTTATATACTAATTTACCGAAATGATTCCCAGGGAAAGAACTTTCAAACGCTGAAATAAAAGAACACGTAAAGAAAACAAAAGAAAAACTGCAATGACGGAGCCATTTCATGGAAAGGTCATGTTTGCATACTGCATTCCTGGAAGTCAATATATACAACGAAACACAGGACAGAATCTGCCCTAAGGGAGACCTATCTGTTTCTCATAATTTTTATATCAATTGTATATATGCATATATATATATATATTTATATATATGAATATATATATATGTATATATATATATATATATATATATATATATATATACAGTATATATATATATATATATATATTATATGTCTGAGGTTGAACTATTCATATATTACCAAAGATATTTTTTTTTGAAACTTCGTTTTAACCTTTTTCCCATTTTTAGGTTGAAACGAGTAGATGCTATTTTGCCCGAAGTGATTGCTTAATATTTTTGGCAATAGAGTGATGCAGATGTCACTAAAAGCGCAATAAAGTGCAACATTGCAGACAGTGGAGATGGGCTATTAATAATATGTGACATGGGCGATGTCTGCAGGTGATACAGTGCTGATAGGGAATAGTGAAGAAAAACACCCAAGCTTTTTGGAATGACTCTTGAAATGTTTCCTAAAGGAGAGAGATAAATGTAAGTTTGAGAAGGAGGCACGTGAGCATGGATAATGAAGTAATCGATATGTATTTGCATTTTGGATTAAAGTAGTGGGTAGTGTGCTAGGATGATAGATGAGGTGAGTCACAGCATAGGTGAAGCAAGGTGGGGTTAGCAGGATGTGTCGAATGGATAAGAAAGAGGCTTGGGGTGTCTATGAAAGTTATGTGGAGCAGAAAAAAACTTGGCTCCGAAGATGAATTACTTTCATAGTATATGTGCTACAAAAAGAACTGAAATATGAAAACAGGGTAGTGCACTTAGCAGGAAGGATCAGGGTTCCTAACAGTGATTTAGTCATGTGGAATGAACAGATTATAATACATAAGCGAAAGTGGAAGGAGAAAGAAAGGAAGACCAAAGGACTGGAGAGGCTGATGTGAAGGGCGTATTAGAAAGGAAGGGTCTCAGCATCCAGCGAGTGAGAGAATATGTAAGTGATTTGGGTGAGTTTTACAACGCGTATATGTAGCAATTTTCTGCGTAAAAAGGTCATTCATAGTTATCGGTTAAAGTATGATATAGTAATGATTGTTGCCTTGCATTATCTCGGGAGCCTACCCGTTTCAAGATAAAGAATTTATGTTAAAAATTAATGTTTGGTGAACATCCCATCATGCATTTTAACATAGATAAGTCAAGGGTCTCCCCAATTCATAGCCTTCCTTGCTTCACATTTGCTAGGGTCGTGGATCGCTCAGCATAAGGTCATTAATTTGGCGTGAGGCTAGCAATAATCAGTGGAGATTTGTTGAGAAACCAGAATACACACTCACGCACACACACACACACACACACACACACACACACATACACATTATATATACACACACACACACTATATATATATATATATATATATATATATATATATATATATATATATATATATATATATCAGCGAGAATCAGTATAACAAGTGGTGCTGTATCCATGTAATATGAAACAGAATTTTCTAAAGGAAGCAATCAAGTCTCGATTACCCAAAAAAACGCAGTATTTTCAGGCATTCCATCTTCAATATAGCTCTTACACCCTTTCAGGCATGAACGTCACAAGCTCCATTACCTTGTTTCACTTATCGGAATCGATCAGTTTAGGGACGTTGAGTCCCTTCTTGGAAGACACCAATTTTAGGTTTTGGAACCCGAACCTTTGAAAGGTGGAGAGATCTTCTCCTACTTATGATTATCGTTTCTAGATCGTTTTATGACAGGGAAGTAGTGACAATAACATTTTCTTTTTCCCAGTCACATTATTTTATGGAAAAGGTATGGTTGAATATGCAAGACCATATTGATAGATGCGATTGTATCCTTAAGAAAATTACCACTTGCAATTTAGTACTAAGTAACTGATAGCAATGTATTAAATGTTCAAACCATTTCAGTTTCTACAATTCATTATAGAGTTTTGAAATTAAAAACTACATTTTAAGCTAAACCATTATTGGAATCTCTTTGTACTGAATTATAAAAATAAAAGCGTGAGTTGTTTCTGTTTTTGATAAATTTCGTATCTGAGTCACTTTTTAGACTTGTTTCTTTACATAAGTAGCTAACTATATCAAAGACTTGATATTTGTTTCGTCGATGATTTACACATTTCTGAGCAAAGTTTTTGAAGTATAATCAGTTAAGATGTAGAAGCAAAATACGTTCCTTGTATTTAATGCTTCATTATATGTTCAAAATGTAAAATGGAAGGACCTTCTTTCAGAAGGAGAACGGGGATTAAAGATATCAACCCATAAAGAAAAATACCCAGAATAAAGATATCATCAACCCATAAAGAAAAATACCCAGAATAAAGATATCATCAAGAAAAATACCCAGAATAAAGATATCATCAACCCATAAAGAAAAATACCCAGAATAAAGATATCATCAACCCATAAAGAAAAATACCCAGAATAAAGATATCATCAACCCACAAAGAAAAATACCCAGAATAAAGATATCATCAACCCATAAAGAAAAATACCCAGAATAAAGATATCATCAACCCATAAAGAAAAATACCCAGAATAAAGATATCATCAACCCATAAAGAAAAATACCCAGAATAAAGATATCATCAACCCATAAAAGAAAAATACCCAGAATAAAGATATCATCAACCCATAAAGAAAAATACCCAGAATAAAGATATCATCAACCCATAAAGAAAAATACCCAGAATAAAGATATCATCAACCCGTAAAGAAAAATACCCAGAATAAAGATATCATCAGCCCATAGAGAAAAATACCCGGTAGGAGGGTAGTGCCATCAGTGTTTTGCGGCGTCCCTTCGGCCGCCAGCTGCAGCCCCTTTCGTTCCTTTGGTTATCCCCCCATTCATATTCTCTTTCTCGCATCGTACTTTTCACCGTCCCTTAACAATTGTTTCATAGTTCAGTTGCGAGGTTTTCCTCCTGTCACACCTTTAAAACCCTTTTACTCTCTAATTTCCTTTTTGGCGTTGAGTGACCTCGTAAGTCCCAGCGCTTGGCCTTTGGCCTAAATTTTATGTTCCATCCCATTCCATAAAGAAAAATAGGAACCTGCAGCCCCTTACCCAATTTCCTTTCCAGAGAAGCTTCCCTTTGGTAGTTTTTGGGAGAGTTCGTTTCTCGAAGTCCACTTCCTAAGCCAAAAGAAATGGAGCAAAGGAACTTGCTAAAGGTTTGAGGTCACATACCTGTAAAAAAGAAAGTCCAGAGAAAGCAGACGCCAATAAAAAAAAACAAGTAAAAAATGGGCCGGTTTATTTGGCGCAATGGATTTTTCTGTACAGAGTATAATACTGTATGAAACTCTCAGCCATGGTCCATTATACTCTCAGCCGCGCCCTATGAAACTTTCAGCCACGGCCCGATGGTGACTTGTGTTGTTGGCAGATATATCGATGCCATACGCACGATCATGGATAAATTTAACCCTGAATAAAATAAAAACTACTGAGGCTAGAGGGCTGCAGTTTGGCATGTCTGATGACTGGAGGGTGGATGATCAACGTACCAGTTTGCAGCCCTCTAGCTGGGCTTTCTCGCCGCTAGCCTGTGTGCTTGTGTTAGTATTTTGCTGCATATTATTTGGAATTCACCTTTTGAGGCAGTCAGTGTTGGAAGAGGGGGCGAGGGGATGACATTATGACATGTGGTGAAAGGGTGCATGGTCCAAAAAAGGGTGAGAACCACTTCACTAGAATTCTTGCCCAGTAATAATGTTTTGTTACGTATACACTTATATACAAATATTAAGGCATAGATATAGATTAATATCCATGTCACCTTACCTTGGGAATGTTTTTTTTTTTTTTTTTTTTTTTTAACTTATACACGGGACTTTTTTATGCTTGTATATAACGATTCAGACGTTCTAATAATTTTTGTACCTTACTCACGGGTTAAGTTTCAGTTGATCATGAATGTTTGATACCATCAACGTGGTTGGTTATTCAGAGACAGATAAAACACCTTCATTTTTGCTGAAACGTTTCAATAAGAGACGTTCGCTGCCATAATTTGTTGATTTTTCAAGCAGCGGGTTTTAGATTTCAGCTTCAACCTTTTTTCCGATCTGTCAGAATGATTCACTATTAATATTACTCAGTAGAACTGGAAATGAGTCAAATTTAAACAAGATCAGATCGTTTTCTCCTACTCCTTCTGTTTGCCTTCACACTTCCTAATCGATCTGAGCGTAGACGAAGCTTGAACGCTTTACGTATCTCAAGACCTGTAATTCCGTCCTCAGCTCTTTTTGATGAAAAGGTCACGAGCAGCGAACAAACAGTCAACCAGGGAGGGTGTAAATACAGGAAATAAGCAAGAAGGCTCTTTCGATCGTCTCAAGTCTAGCAGAGGAGACTTATTAAATAGTCCTGAATTTTAGTGTCTAAATTAAGATCAAGAAGTGTCCGAGAATGTAAAAAACGATTTAATAATGATGTGTGTGTGTATATATATATATATATATATATATATATATATATATATATATATATATATATATATATATATATATATATATATATATATATATATATATATATATATATATATATATATAATTTAATATATATATATATATATATATATATATATATATATATATATATATATATATAATTTAATCTTTTATCAGTTGAGTAGTTACTTGAATTTTGCGATAGATATTTGCATATGTATAGATAAAAAAAAATAAAGTGGTCGTTTGTTTTCAGACGCCATGTAAAGTTTTAGTCTTGAAATTCTGGAAATAAACTCAAACCAAGAACAATTTGACTAGTTATCATCCTGTGTTATCGATCATTCCTTACAGGTTGTCGGTAAAGGTTTGGATCGAATACGCCAGGTGACGAACCACTTCTCAGTTATAATTCCCTTTCGGTTTTATTTCCCAGGTAGAGCGGATTGTATATGCAACGACGTTTGTAGCTTAATGTCTGTGAATAAAAAATGTCACGGTGATGTGATGAAAATTCAGTGTGCGCGCGCATATATCCAATACAACCACCTATCTGATTGATAACCAGTAGGTTTTAGTGGTACATGCATAATTCGTTCCTCGTGGCCTGGCAGTCTAGTTAGACAGACATGTCAAGATTATTATCACACTTTCGCGTGTTTTAAATATCTAATTTTATCACCGGGAAAACGAAACACTAGGGGGTATAATTTGACCATTTTCGACTTTGTATCTAAGCCATTTTCAGAGGATATAAAGTGGCAGAATTCTCCAATATATAAGCCAAAAGAACAGTTAAAAAGTTAAGTATAACTTAGTTTAACCAGACCACTGAGCTGATTAACAGCTCTCCTAGGGCTGGCCCGAAGGATTAGACTTATTTTACGTGGCTAAGAACCAGTTGGTTACCTAGCAATGGGACCTACAGCTTATTGTGGAATTCGAACCACTTTATACCGAGAAATTAATTTCTGTCAAAAGAACAGTAACAGGTAAAAAATGCACCGAAGTTTCTTCGGCGCAATTGAATTTTCTGTACAGGGTATAATGCTGTATGAAACTTTCAGCCACGGCCCGTGGTGGCCTGTGTTGTTGGTACATATAGCGGTGCCAGACGTACGATTATGGTTAACTTTAAACTTAAATAAAATGAAAAAAAGATGAGGCTAGAGGGCTGCAATTTGACATGTTTGATGATTGGAGGGTGGACAGATCAAATGTGCAGACAGAAATACATCTCAATCATTTTCTTTTACAGAAAACTAAAACCGTTGGAAACTAAATATTCACACCTAACAGGTGGAAGGGGTTGATCCATGTACTCATTAGTGTTTGAGGCCAAGTACTCTATTTACAAATCTGCTTACCTATGCAGGTGACCACCTACCTTTTTCCCGGCCATCTGCCTTCCTTAAAATCCACACATTTTACATATTTATTCTGTAATTAATGGATTAAGTTTGTACGTACCAGGACAGATAGGCATATTCTTGAAAAAGCTTACTTTTATCGAATTGACTCAGTGGTGATTCTTTCCATTATAACGTTAGAAAAAAACTATCATTTTTGCCCCAGCCTGATTGATTGTATGACTGCTTTAACTAACGTGTATTCCAGTTTGGTCAATACACAGGTTATCATAAAACTACATGGGATTTGATAAACATATCCTTCAGTATTGTCGGGAGAGTTCTTTATAAGTGCTTAATTTCATTGCTTCATTGTTCTTAAGTGCTACAGCAACACCTACTTTAAGCTCTGAAGCAATAAGGAATATATTTGTAACTATTATTATTGCATGGTAGTACAAACAGGTTTTCATGCTGTAATTTTCTGTTCTTAACCTTTTTTTTGCCGCTTTTAATGTATTGTCTAATACAGAATCTGAATTTTTAAAGTTTCTTGCCTGTATTCCTAATTGTATCTATTTCATCATCAGTGTATTCAGGGATTCATATATATAATGCCCTTGAAAACATGGCTGTGAAGACTGATTTCATAACTTTATTGTTTTAGCCAGAATAGAAATATACACAAGCAGTAGGTTTCCTGTACACGCTGTATTTAAACTCATCACAACGTCTAAGAATTAGGCAATCCAAAAAGAACAGGCTACCATCATTTTCCATTTTCATAGTGATTTTTATTGGTGGCACTGATTAATTTAATTTACCAAAGAAGTGCACATTTTCGTTCCACGGAGAAATTCATATCATATCGTTAGCATACCTGGACCACAATGCGTTGCATGGAATGATTTTGTTTAACATTTTATTTGCGAAAAATCCCGTATACAAATGATTGAAAATTGAGATAAACTAAACGAAATTTTGAGAGTAGAATTTCCCGTTAAATTACATTTTAGAAAGAAGCAGATGTAATCTTTCAGAATACGTAATTTGGCGTGGTCGTTCAATAGAAAAAACTTCCTTAGCTATAAAAAAATAGTGAGATTTATATTTGCAGTCATGAATGGAAAATCATAAATATTCTGTTATGCTAGGTACTCTACTACAAGTCTTTGGAGACTGATACACCATCACCAAATTCAGTATGCCACCTTACTCCATTTTTCATAGACACGCAGCCAAGTATCGGATATAAAAAAGAATTATACTAGGATAACATAATTTATCAACTGATTTTATAACTTGTTCATTGACGTTAAAATTATGTGGCTAGACACTATCCAAAGAAGATTCTTCTTAAAAAAACTTTATTAATTTCATACACATATCCTAATTTACTCTCACTCTTTACAGCATTACAATTAGCAATAAATCTGGTGATTCGTTCAATGCACCATATAATAGTTTTAATGTTACATATGTTGGGGAGACTGTTAGATCAATATCATAAGGATCAGTGGAGCATAAAAAGTAAGATATGGCTCCGAAAGTTCAAGGATTTTTGTATATTTTTGTACAAAAAAATTTGTAGGGATTTTGTTCCTGGATTTTTGTTAAAAATACTTGCCACAGCATAAACTGAAGTCATTTACAGCCAAAAATAGCCCTTGGATCCTCTGCCTTTAGTGTTTAACACAGGTTTGATTTAGCGAGGACTGAAGTAGTGAATTGGACATAAACGATATTTGTGGCTTATCATTATATATGTATATATATATATTTATATTATACAAATTATATATATATATTTATATTATAATAATTATATATATATATATATATATATATATATATATATATATATATATATATATATATATATATATTATGTGTGTGTGAATGTATGTATATATAATACTGGATTATGAAGCCTTAAATCATTACTTTTAATAGACCTAGTTGTTAGATTTTATTATGGTAAGGCGGTTCGTATAAATTACGCGAACAACCAATTGTCCAAGTTCAACATTACTGCCTACGTGATTAGACTAACGCGTGTATCCCTAGCACATTGTAAAGTACTTATATAAGAAATCAATGTATTTGTATTGGAAAAATATTGTTATACGAAAATATAAACGATATAGTAACACTTCACTACATATGTTTCATCCTAAAACCCCATATTGCTAAAAGATGTCAAACATTGACTGCCTGGCATTACGAAATGTAATACACTTTACATTTAGTTTCATAAATGTCTCGATTTTTTTTATATATTGAATAGAATAAAAACTAATGAAACGAAAAAATAGTGCTCAACTTATGAAGAATAAAAAAAAGAGAAGTATATGAATCCATTCATATATTCTGAGTGTGAAAATATAATTATGTATTTATACATTTAGAAAGTTGCAACGGCACATGGTTATTTAGTAAAGAGTGTAATATTAAGTTTTTTTTTTAAATATGCAAATTCCCCAATATTTAAAAAGGCTATTGAATTTTCAATGAGCAGCGCAACTTTTCGAGACAATTTTTTTTTAACTTTAGTAATATAATGCAGTTATTCCCTTATTCATTTTTTTACTAGAATTTTCATCCTTCCTTCAGCATTACCAGATTATCCACCCTTTAAAGAAAGTATCTCTCAAGACGCTGCAGTAAGGGCCACTTCCTCTCCATGGAGGTGCTGGGAATTACTAAAGGCCCGAGCCACTAATTCCTCGCGTCCCAAGGCAAAGGAATGCTTAGTAAAGGCTTGTCAACACCTCGGAGTAGGAAATACCTAGGTGGAAGGGCCTCTTCAATTGAAGCCAGGGGCTTTCACTTTCATGCTCATATAAGACGCCCTGCTGGCGGGTGTGAGATGTGTACAGCACTATGACTTGCACGTTATTAAAGTAATTCAGAATAGTAACAGAATTTTTTTTATAGAGAAAAATGCGGGAATGATTAATCTGTTTTCTGAATAATTTAAAATTACGTTCATTTTTCGAAGTAAATGATTATAAAAAAGAATTTTATCCAAATTACTTAACAGATTAAAACGTTGCAAACGCAAATTCTCCTTAGTCCATTGGTAAGTGAGATTTCTCAAATACATTGCTTATTTTAAAATTTTGCAAGGATGCGATACTTTTTTTTAGTCTTCTAAAAGAATTTTCTATACGTCATTTTTTTTTAGTTAAATACGAAAGTGGTCACCGCATGAAAAGACTTATTTCTTTCGATATCTCTGAAAATGAGAAGAAAATAGGTGTTGAATGAACAAGATTTTATTTTCCATGATAACTGACATTTACAAGAGACTAATTTGAGGTATTAAGAATTGATATGTAGGAGACCGTTTTTTTTGGTAAAATAGCCCTGTGATTTTTTTCTTATTCAACGAAAATAGAAAAACACCTCCAGAAAAGGAAGGCAAACTGCCAGAGAGAGAGAGAGAGAGAGAGAGAGAGAGAGAGAGAGAGAGAGAGAGAGAGAGAATGAATGAACTGGGAATCGTTGTTAATATGAAAAAAAAAATTCAGGAAAACATAACTAGAAAAAGTCAATAAGCAACATGGACCTTATAGTCGGTTCATCAACTTCTTGCTGACTTCTGACTAGAGTCTCAAGATGAAAGGAAGCTTCCCTTTAAAACGTCTAACTACATTATGTGTACCTTTTAATCCAGCGAAATTACCTGAATGTGAGGATATTTATTTTGCATTGCTATTTGCCCGGGGACGAAGTGAGTTACCAAAAGTAACGTTAATAATGGAGGAAAAAGTTATGAAATTAAAATAGTAATTCAGGTATTTTTTCGGTAGGACAAAATGTCCTAAAGGATATCAATAATTAACTAAAGACACATTACAAAATTTCGTTAAAACAAATAAGAGCATTATGGATTTTTTTTCTGTATACACTACGTCAACTGTGAAAACGCATGAGAGGTTTTCTTCCGAAAATAATGTCTATCTTAGCATGCCCATCATTTGGTGCATATTTTGAATAAGGGTCCTCATAATGTTCATTTTGGCAACGTTTAAATGTTATACTAAAGCCTAATTTGCAAAGGGAAGTGTTGGGTTTAGTGGAAGAACTATATTAAAATTAAGAAATTTTTCGATAAAATCATCTCGTCATATGCATTAACATTATTAGGTCGAATCTCAAACCGTGTTAACCTACAATATCTAGTTCCCTATTGCAAGATCATATTGCTGTACATAATACCTGAAAATTGTTCTGTTATATTCATATAAAACGAAATATGATAGCTTTTTATATCAATACTAAACTTTCAGCTCTAATGTAGCATTTCTTTTGTTTTTTTTTTCCAAGCAGCAATGAAAAGATTAAATTAATAAAAGTACAGAGGATCACAACACATTCAAGTCTTTTATTAACTGGACACAATGAGATAATAAAAAAAATAGGTTAAAAAACATGAGGACAAATATATCGTTTCAAATTGGAAGAGAGGAACGTTTCGTTGTTATATTATTTTATTATTATGAAACCTAATAATGAAAACGTATCTGGTAGCTCCTGCATGGAGTTAGGTCCCTGCCCTTTATTGCACCCCTGGCGGGTGGGTTCCGTTCTCAGCTAGCACTCTGCTGGCCCCGCGTTCGAATCTCCGATCTGCCAATGAAGAATAAGAGGAATTTATATCTGGTGATGGAAATTCATTTCTCGCTATAATGTGGTTCGGATTCCACAATAAGCTGTAGGTCCCGTTGCTAGGTAACCAATTGGTTCTTAGCCACGTAAAATAAATCTAATCGTTCGGGCCAGCCCTAGGAGAGCTGTTAATCAGCTCAGTGGTCTTGTTAAACTAAGGTATACTTAACTTTTTCTGCCTTGTAATTAGATACCTTACCTAGTTTTGTCAAGGCTAGATGCACGATGAAAAATTATTCCCTTAATCAGGATTACCCTCAGAAATCATTGGTAGCGGATTATTGATAGAGTTAGGGCTTAGGGTGCCTTGTATTCTCGGTGTCAGCTTTGGACTCCTGGTGAACGACTTTGTGAAAAGCTTATAGTACACCAGGAGTTGCTATCCCTGGTGTTAACCGAAATTATTTAGTCTTGTATGAATACTATAGCATTATCATGGATTGTGAAAATAACATGAATGATGATACTGTTTCACTTAAATTTATTCACAGTAGTGAAGAAACTATTACGAAAATAAAGATTATAAAAAGCACACGAAGACTTCGATTAACAAAATACTGAAAGTGACTGAAGATGAAACACATTGTATATTGCTAAGATCAATAAGGAACTTCAAAAACTTTATCTAAAAAATAAAAATAGATATGGGATTAAACCAACATCACAGCATTAATAACTGGCGAACAAGAAAATGCAGCAGGTCAATAACTGTGTTGAAAAGCAGGACCCTTTTGGCTAAGAAAGATAACTCTTATGAAAAAATAATTAAATATACATAATGAATGTACATAATAAATTAAGTCACTAACAATCTGCATAATTGTTTGCCAGTTAGTTACTTAGGGAGTTAAAAGGTTAAAATGTTGGGACAGCCTAACTGGTAACGAATTAAACTCACGGGGTTTATTCAATGGCCATCGTTTCGTGGTTAACTTATTACAAATGTGCAAGAGGTCTGTTGTGAACCTGTGGTCAGTTAACTCGTACCACGCGCGCACGCACAAACATTCACACAGAAGAGAGAGAAAGAGACAACTTATGAATTTACTGTCATATGAAAAATAATGGGTCACATAGAGAGTTAAATGTAGATTTTACAGCAAAGTGTCAAGAAATAATTAGGTTAAATTTGCTTTATCTAATTTTTCTTTCTACTGTCTTCATTTACATAAATCCTTTCCAAATCAATTAATAAAAACATGTGTTGTTTACTTTATCATTTACCCGTGATTGTGTCGTCTTCTTTTTATTTTCTTATTCTAATTTGTTCATTACTTTTATAACCTCACCTTGTTCGTCGTCATCTGTAAGGATGTTATTAACGAATACAATTATATGACTTGATGTATCAAAAGTTACAGAAAATGGTAAATTGTTGGATGATTTATTTAAGTTTCTTTCGATATTTTGCATAATTCTGAAACGAAACGTTGATTGCCACGATAATTATAACAAACAAAAATGATATACTAGAAGTGAATGATGAAAAAGAATTTGTCCAGATTTCTAGCATGTAAAAAAATTACCAGTTTAATGCAAATTTTCCTATAAGTAGACTATTTCTCTTCATGGGAAAAATTACAGTTTCAAACTTATGTGCATTGTTTGCCATTCAAAATAATGATCTCTTAATTGATGATAGTGTGTAATATAAAATATCAAGAGGGTAAAAACATTTAACTCTTTTTTTGGAATATAAAATGAGGAAGGATGAAAATAGCTTTGGTAGATAGCTTTCTGCTAATAGGCTAAATGATGTCGATTTATTATTCGCGTTTGAAGTGGGAAACAGCCATGAAATCTACATATAATTAACAAGGTGCGAAGCCTTTAATGAAATACGGCTCAGTGGTAAAAGTGAGAGAGAGAGAGAGAGAGAGAGAGAGAGAGAGAGAGAGAGAGAGAGAGAGTATAATTTCAGCTAGTACTTTATATTTTTTTGAGAAAGAAAGAGTGATCAAGGATACAAATTGCTTTTTTATATCCTAACTGGTTGAAACACTTTATATTTTTTGCACTATACACATCCTGAAAATTTTTTCCCTCGAAATTCTGTGAATGATCAAGGATAACATTGCCATTTTTATTTATTCTAGAATGACAGACAACACGTCTCGACTGTCGCCCTCACCGCTAAACACTCAAAATTTCTTCTCAATCCATTATACACATCCTGCTGTTTTCTGTCCCTCACACATTCTGTGACTGACTTCTGCTCTTAGCCTACTTCCATTCGTTATATTTATTCTAGAATGCTTATACGAAACTATTGAGTCTTGTCATCCTCCTCCCATCTTAATAATCATTGATCCGTGCCCTTAGTTTCTATATACCTTCATAATCTTACTCTTGCTTACATTTACTCTCAACTTTCTCCTCTTGCAAACAGTTTCAGACGATTTTATAAGCCTCCACAATTTCTCGTCATTATCCCCCATCAGCCCTGTATCTTCTGCAAGCATCAGCCACGCCATACTCCGTTCATGATCCATCTCATCCTTCAACTTTGTACCTACATTTTCGGTTCTTTATTTGGTTTCTTGCATCATCTATATAGATATTGAGCAGTCATCGTGACATAACATACCCTTAACTCAGCCCCTTCGTGTCACCCATCCTGTAGCTCTCCCTTCCACTACTTCTACAATACGTCCATCAATAATACATTTTGTGGATTTCAGCAAATGGCCTTCTATACCATTTATTCTAAACATCCTCTACCTTGCCTCTATATCAGCTCTGTTAAAAGCTCTTTTTGGGTCCATGTATACCACATGCAGCTAAGCCTTGGACTTTCAGACTTCTCACATTACTGTGTCATAACAGTCATTTGGTTCACACATCCTCTCCTCTGTTCCAAGACCAAGTCATTCCTTTCACCCATTTCTTTTTAGCCTTTCCATTATCTAGGCATACCTCACACCCTCTGACCTACCACTCATGCGGGCTTTCACTATTCTGCTGTGACATCTCACTTGTCATCGCGTGAACTTTAGCGTCATTTCGTTACATCTTACACTAAATTACACCCTACACTAACCAGTTTTATCCTTGCTTTATTCAACTCTTTCTGTTTTATCGTCTACATTCAAAAAAGAATCCTCAAATTACTAACTCCATCAATCTAGAACTGCATTTTTTTTAGGCTCTTTCAGTTTAACACTTTTTTTTCTGTAATCCATTTGTTCATTAACCTTTCGTCCTGTTTTCGCTTCCTTGTGGAATGACGTCTTATTCGCCTTCATTTT
The DNA here is from genome assembly GCF_040412425.1 of Macrobrachium rosenbergii. NCBI lineage: Eukaryota > Metazoa > Arthropoda > Malacostraca > Decapoda > Palaemonidae > Macrobrachium > Macrobrachium rosenbergii. The sequence continues at coordinate 10,307,634 of NC_089760.1, read as the reverse complement.
TTGTAACATGCTTTCTTTTTGTTTCTTATATAACATTCAGAACTCGTCATTCTAAATACCATGTACAGTATTTTGCGGATTACCTGGACAGTTGACACAATAGGATTAACCCACAATTCCTATTAGTCTTTGAATTTCCTTTTTATTTTTTAGTAGCGAGGTCATCATTCATTTAGCTGTGGTGTTGGGAATAATAACTTTAAGCTGGATACTATTCAGTATGAATGATTTTCTTATAAATATTTGAAAAAAAAAATCTCAACTATAGATCACATAAGCAGCTTGCGCTTAATTCCCACAAAAGCTGTTTCATAGCAGATACTTGATCTGCAAATCCTCTTCGTTGTCAACATGATTTTCTTTAAAACAGTAGCTCTTATCTCTCTTGTTTTCTTATTCCTACCATAGACCTTTGTAGCTATAGTCAATGCGTCCATGACCCTATAATATCACCCTTCCACTTATTCTGCCTAGGGATTTTCCTTGTAACATTTTTTGGTAACTTTTGCTCATGCGGAAACACCTAACTTAAGTTAAATCCACTTGGCCTCTATACCGCCGATTCGTTTGCAATCCCACCACTTCTTGGTCCATTTCCTCTCATCAGCCTACTGTCCTCTACTTCATCAGTAGTCTCTCACTTCAGCATTTTCATATTTATAATTACTCCTTCAAATCTCGCTTCATCTAGTCAGTTCCTCATAACTTTTATCCGCATCATCGACAGTTCTTAAAAATGCTAAGAAGTAAACACTTCACCCCATCAGCATATTACCTTCTGAGAATAAATATTATTATTATTATTATTATTATTATTATTATTATTATTATTATTATTATTATTATTATTATTATTATTATTATTTTGGGGTCGATTTTCTCATGAATCTTTCACACCACATTTACTTCCCTGTAAAACAATAATTGTTTTCACCCTACTATATTCTCCCACGATTTTTTTTGTGACCATATTTTTCTGCTAGTAAGAATATTTGTAAGGTATAACTTTCACGATAACATTTTACACAACAAGGGATGAATTCTATCAACTTTTTGTTAACCTACCAGCAGATTTCCTAAGAAGTCCTATAAATTGTAAGTTTTTATCTAACTGTGGGACGGTTTCTTTGAAAAGCCACTCCATTTTAATTGGAGGATTGGGCAGCAAACATTTGAAAGATACTCTCTCTCTCTCTCTCTCTCTCTCTCTCTCTCTCTCTCTCTCTCTCTCTCTCTCTCTCTCTCTCTCTCTCCCAGCCCAAAAGTCGGAAGACTGGAAAAAGACGTTGAAAGCTTTAGTTGCAGTTATCTTTTACTACTGCTACTATCCACTATAACTGCTGTTATCACAATAATTTCGTTTTGCTTTTGGTCATTCTTCACTTGTAACCCGATAGTTTACCATTGTTGTTAATAGTTGGTGTTCTAATACTTACTAACTCTTCATAATTATTCAACGATCTTCGCTTACTAATTCGTCTTCTGCTCTTCATCAGAGCCAATATGTTTTACAATTTGAATGTCTCTCTCTCTCTCTCTCTCTCTCTCTCTCTCTCTCTCTCTCTCTCTCTCTCTCTCTCTCTCTCTCTCTAGTAAATGATCCACATAACACACAGCTAAGACCTTACCTTACAGTTCGTTCGGGTTGCCCCAGGTCCCTCAGCGTGAGGCACCTCTGATGTCTACCAGAGAATTGCTAATGCACCTTCCGGTATATTTGGCATCTTCCAATCTTGGATGGTCTGGGATGCAGCTTAGATATTTGTCGTGCTTATTCTTAAACACATCTACGCTCACTCCTGATGTGTTCCTCAGATGAGCTGGCAACGCATTGAATAGACGCTGCATTATCGATGCTGGTGCGTGGTGGATTTATGTCCTGCGTGCTTTCCTTAGTTTCCCTAGAAGAAATTTGAGTATGGCTATCAGCTTAGTGCTGATGCTTACGTTCAGGCCCAGACCCGAGCCACAAGGCAAACCCAATACATTATTTGACCCAAGTGGCAACGATCGCCCGATACTACTAAATATCGGCTCCTTGGGAGATTTTGCGATAACTCCCACTATCGCGAAAGGAAAAGTTTAAATCAGCTTCTTTAACATCAGACTTTTGAAAACTGAAAACTAAATTGATACGCTCTGATGAATAAAACCACAGGAGTCCACTTTGATTAAAATTCTTAACAATATAGGACCCACTTCCATTTGCAGAACATGTTGATACTTTTTTTTTTTTCTTTTTAGATTTTTTCCTTACTATGGTGTTTAACATCAGAATAAAAACTAGAAAAATCAGAAGTTTTATGTTTTGTTTCGATACCTCTGCGCGAGGTATTATGATTAAGGATATATATGCAACACAGTGAAATTCAGTTACACATTAATGTTTCAATGTTGCCTTTTTGCGTCGATATTTAATTTAAAATATTAAATTAAATTACTACAGTGTATATATATATATATATATATATATATATATATATATATATATATATATATATAAGACAGTATAATATATATATATATATATATATATATATATATATATATATATATATATATATATATATATATATATATATATATATATATATGTATAGACAGTATATTTATCATCTGATCATATACGGATTCCTGTAGTATTTTAATTCAATTTATGTGTGTGTGTGTGTGTGTGTGAAACTCTACAACTCTGAGGTTCCAGCTTCACTTCACGGTGAGAGCCCAGAATAATCCCACGTGGCCGAAGAAAACAATTGCAGGTAACTCATGGTTCGTCGACTGTATGAGTCGCAGCCAATGAGAAAAAAGGGATGAGGCTAGTAACACCATCCAATTAAGCGTTGTTGGAAACTAAGTCTTGTAACAAACTATCACACTCACGCATACATATACATACACACACACACACACACACACACACACACATATATATATATATATATATATATATATATATATATATATATATATATATATATATATATATATATATATATATACATATACATATATTTGTATGTGTATATATATATATATATATATATATATATATATATATATATATATATATATATATATATATATATATTATATATGTATGAAAAAGTATCTTATATTCCTCGTATTCCCTTCGTTAATTATATATCTTCTCTCTTCCTGGCCTTCCCAGCCACATGTCCGTTGTTTGGTAGAAGATCCTTGAAGTCCTTTGTATTCCCATTGGACTTCCGTCTCGTTAAGACGGTCGCCAGACCACACCTAGATCCAGCATTCCTAATTAGCCCTTTGTAGGTCAGTCTACAGGTGGATATGTCATTAAAGCGTATATTCCCTCTTATGTTGATGCCTTGGTCGCCCTTATAACTTTTCAGGGAAGCAACGTCTTTGATCCCTGGCTTCGAATGATAAGTCTTGAGGTTAATTCGCATGAGATCTTTTTCTTAAATAATCTCTTTAGATGGTGTTGTCTACCTCTTCCGCCTTAACACCTTTCTCCGTTATGTATGAACTTAACTTTTACTGGAAGCTATAGAGGACGTCTTGATGATTTATTCACACACGAGTTCCTCATTGGATGGGTCGATACCGTACTCGGCTAGCACGCTCCTAGAACCGCGTTCGATTCTCCGGCCGGCCAATGAAGAATTAGAGGAATTTACTTCTGGTGATAGAAATTCATTTCTCGTCTTAATGTGGTTCGGATTCCACAATAAGCTGCAGGTTCCGTTGCTAGGTAACCAATTGGTTCTTAGCCACGTAAAATAAATCTAATCCTTCGGGCCAGCCCTAGGAGAGCTGTTAACCAGCTCAGTGGTCTGGTTAAACTAAGCTATACTTAATTTCTCCGTTATGTATGAACGTAACTTTTACTGAAGGCTATAGAGGACGTCTTGATGATTTATTCACACACGAGTTCCTCATTGGATGGGTCGATACCGTACTCGGCCAGCACTCTGCTAGGCCCGCGTTCGATTCCCCGGCCGGCCAATGAAGAATTAGAGGAATTATTTCTGGTGATAGAAATGAATTTCTCGGTATGTGGTTCGGATTTCACAGTAAGTTGTAGGTCCCGTTGCTAGGTAACCAATTGGTTCTTAGCCATGTAAAATAAGTCTAATCCTTCGGGCCAGCCCTAGGAGAGCTGTTAATCAGCTCAGTGGTCTGGTTAAACTAAGGTATACTTACTTTATTCACACACGAGATGCGTTGTCCTGATACTCGAAGATGAAAACCATTAGTCACTTTTTGAGTAATTATATAATTTCAATACTGAGGCGTTCTTTGGAACAGTCTCCCTAAGGATGATGTGCAATTTGAACCTCAAAAGTTAAAACGAAGATGCAACATCTTCCTTCCCTAAAGCAATTCTTGCATTTTTTAATGTATTTAACTTTTTATCTATCCATTGTTAAATTTGTTCATTCATTTTTTCTTCTTGTATTTCTTATTACTTTCTGTTCATTCTTTCAAATGAACACCATATTATTTGGAAGCTCAAAAATCACGCCACTGGCCTCCGTGGGCTTGTTCCGTATGAATAGGATTCATCATCTGAATGTTAATAGTTACGAAATTGTGATACCTGCTAAGGAAACCTGTATTTATTTTGATGAACTTTAGATAGATAGTCACGAGACATAGGGCAATTTTACATCTCTAAATTAAAAAAATAATCTGTTTGTCCAAGTATTGTTGCCTCCCGTCAACATATCCCCCCTCCTCTAATTGGTATATATCGATTCAAGTAAAATTGTGCTTTCACACTTACATCGTATGTCCATTTTTCTTGAGTCGGTTACTAATAAGAGCTGACCTATACCTAGTTTCTTAGAAAGTTTTCTTTGAGTTATGCTGCTTCAGATGTAAATCCTTTTGTGATTTATCACACGTACACACACACACATATATCCATATACATATGTATATATAATTATATACATACGTATATATAAAGCAATAAAATCATAAAGTAACTTCAGGAACAAACCGGATAAAACTTCTGTAAACAATATTTTCCAGTGAAGTGGTAAATGTGATTCCGATTACTGAGGTCATTATAGACCATTAAAGCCATTTATTCTCCCTAACGATCTCTAATAGCCTTCAAAGAGATGATATTTTCCGTGTTATACTAATATTGTATATCCCATTTTGAAAAACTTATTATTTTTTGAAGAGATTTCTTTGACTCAAATATGGTATTAATGAATACAGATTTTTTAGTTCAATGCGTAAATATCTTGATTTAGCCATAAAATATAATCACTTTATTTAGATCTTCAGTGAAGTGGATCCCATTTTATCATTCAGTCGTAAAGATTCAGACCAGCAAACAAGTGATTTTTTGCATAGAAATATATTTTAGGCTTTACAGAGTGCTTTCATTTGTTTCTGGAGTATGACTGAAAAATTAGAGAAATGTAGTATTAAAGTGAGAGAGAGAGAGAGAGAGAGAATTTTTCCTGCTGTGTTGGGTGGAGATAATTGTTTTTATTTGCTTTATATAATTGCTTCTGTTTATCGACTACCTATACTCTTTTTTTATCCCTTGTCATTGCTTTCATGATTCGGACTTGAATACATACATATTTACGGTACATTCATTCATAATATATACACAGTATAATATAAACACAATACACACATGCACACACTCGAATCCTGCTACCGTATTTCAAATTTACCCCATATTTCTAGCATTTGGATCTAAGGCTTTGTGGTGACGAGAGTATATAAAAGTTTTGAATAATTCGAGAAGTCAAAGAGAGCAGTGTGGCAGTTTACGCATTTGAACATATATATATATATATATATATATATATATATATATATATATATATATATATATATATATATATATATATATATATATATATATATATATATATATGTGTGTGTGTATGTATGTATGTATATATATATAATGTGTGTGTGTGTGTGTGTATTATGCACCTTTTCACTCAGAGACTTTCATGAATTATAATATATATATATATGTATACATACATATATAATATATATATATATATATATATATATATATATATATATATATATATATATATATATACATACATACACATACATACATACATACATAAATATATATATAGTGTATATACATATGAAAATGAACACGTGAGAACGTGTTTCACAGAAATTTCTAACTCACCACAGGTCCGAAGCCCGGTCTTTCGAGTGAGAGTCCAGGGCATTAGCAATTCGGGCACAAAGGTCATAAAAGGAGTTGGAACCTATTACTTACGTACCTAAAGTTTTCCCGGGCAGGCGACTAAGACCTAACATGCCTATATATATACCTTCTCACTGACATCAGAGGGTGTCACGATCTGGTATATCAGCAGATAAACCCTAACACTTCCTGCTGGTCACTAGAACAGAAGCTAATAGACCCAGTGTTGCTAGATAAATATTAATGAAACAGGTCTTACGATGTAGAAAGTTTTATGCCAGTTTGCACTGTTATCTAGATTTTATTTATATACACACGTAAATAAGTAAAAGAATAACAAATATATTTAAAAGATCTTGTTAATTGGTACCTGTCGTGAGAATGTACACGATACAGGAGTTTTTGTGTTCATGCTAAACATATTCTTATTTAATGATAAGCCTCATTAAATGTATATAATACAGTAATCACGTGTTGCGCCTGACGATTTCAGATCTTTAATGAAACGCTAAGCTCTTACCAGATACTTACTTGATAAAACGTGTATTTGCAATATTCTCCAGTGAAATGATAAATGAGTTTTCGATTACCGAGGTCTTTACACACAATTAAAGCCATTTGTTCTACCTAATAATCTCTAACAACTTTCAAAGATGTGATATTTTCTGTGTTTTACTAATGTGATATATCCTATTTTGGACCATTCATTAATTCCTAAACGGATTTATTTAGCTCTAATATGGCATTAATAATTACAGAGTATGAACTAAAGACTTCGTAGATAGAGCTTCGGTAAATTGAATGATTATTTTATCATTCACTCTTAATGAAATTTGATAATAAGTCATATCACAAAGAATTACGACTATATCGATTTGACTGTACACCATGGGGTCACGTTTTTTTGTGGGTTATGAATAAAAATTTAGGTAAATAAAATTATTTGACAAGAGAGAGAGAGAGAGAGAAAATATTTTTTTTTTATCTTCGCTAAATATAGGATAATAATTGTTAGTTTTTATTCGCTGCTGACACAACAGCCCTTGATGATACATACCTTTACATAACATTCGGGTAGGTACTGGGAAGCTGCATAAAAATCCATAACTTCAGTTTAGAATTTCTTCGTGTATTTCATTTTTATATTTGCATTTTAAATCTACAATTTCTCCTCTGGTGGGTTAAATTTCCAGAGCACCAACAGTCCATTCTTCATTGGCATGTAGCACATCCAGAAAAAAAAAATAAGATAGGTTCACAGTTACTTTTGTTTATATAACATACAGACAGACACCCCCTGGGAACGACCTTGCTGGAACAGACATGGTTGAACTTACAACCTCTTTCCAGATACGATGGTAAAGTAAATATATGTAGCAACGGTAAGACAATAGGTATAGGATATTGCCTAAAATAAATTACCCGCAAAAATAACTGAAAATCATTCCCTTTTAATTTGATAAAAAAAATCAGTTGTTATTTGCATGTAAGTAGCATCCATTCTTATCGAAATAAAGATAATGTTATCAGGAACAGCAAGCCTAGTTTGCCTGCAGTCTGTGTAGTGTTAACGGCTTCTAATCAGCTCTGCCGAAACCAAACAGAGAGAGAACCGTTATATACGTGGCGGGCTGGAAAGACGATAATGTATTTCCATGATCAGCGAAGCAATTACATTTGTTCCTTGACTTTCACACACACTGGATCGTGAAGGGGAAGGTTGTTTGCAAGAGTCGCAAATTAAGATGCTGCTTGCTGAATAAGGGCTCCCTTGTTGGAGCGAATTACACTCCAGGGAGTTTCACGAGTGGGCCAGAGAGATAGAGACAGACAGACAGTGGGAGTGAGAGCGACGCCAGGGAAAATTACTTTACAAGTAAACTTTGACCTTGACCTAGTTTTATGCGCAAGAAAATTAGATGAACGAAACAGCTTGAAAGAGAATTATTGACCTTGACCTGATTTTATGCGCAAGAAACTAAGATGAACGAAACATCTTGAAAGATAATTATAAATGTGTATAATATATAAAATAAAATGTATATATATAATGTATATATATATATTAAATCATATATATATATATATATATATATATATATATATATATATATATATATATATATATATATATATATATATATATATATATATACATACATATATATATATATATATATATATATATATATATATATATATATATATATATATATATATATACACATACATATATATATATATATATATATATATATATATATATATATAATATATATATATATATAATGTATATATATATATATATATTCATATATATGCATATAAGACCGGTGTTGTTCCGCCCTCGTAATGAAAACGTAGGCCACTTCGCAGCTCATGGGTACTGTCATGTTGTATCATTCAAAATCGTAACGCTACGTATTTTGCTAAAACATACTAATAGAGTTAATGCCTTCAGTACGAATTTTCACGACCACATATTTCTATCTAACATATCCGGTGAATTGTTTGGAAATTACGGTTTATATTATTTAATTATGGAAGGACATAATAAAGGCCATCGTTACTGACAGATTATTATCAGATTGTGTTACAAAACCTCCAATATAGCAGAGATGGGTTTATGCTTCCTCAAAATCAACCCACAAAATCCCTGTATTCGGACGCTGATCAACATTTCTTTTAATAACTAATCAACTCTTCAGTGGTTTATAAGACACCCAAATTTTTAAAAAATCATTATTTAATTGTTTAGTATAAGTTGTGAATATCCAGCTTCTTTGACAAGGGAAATATACGCGTATATTTAATAGATTGATAACATCGTCATAATAAGATTAGAAGTCTTAAAATATAATAACATTCATTTTGGGTGCACAGAATCCATAAATATTAACAGTTAACCATCCATCATCACTGAAACAAAATAAACGCAACCATGATTAACAGACATAAATAACTCGCTGTCTTTGTGATGCAAAGGACTTTTAATCAGCTCTGCCGAAACAAAGCAGAAGCAGAAACTTATTAATGAGCGAATTAGAAAGACGATACTCTTGTTTTCATGATGAGCGACGCAGTTACCATTGTTCCTTTACTTACACACATTGTGTACCTTGAAGGAGGAGCTTATTTACGAGATTCACAAATTCAACCCCTGTTTGCTGTGTTGCTTTGGGAATTAACGCGCTCTTCGGGTAGTGAATAATACGCAAAAAGCTTAAATAACCGGGTGATGGACATGGGGAAATTTGTTTGGCTGATATTGAATTTCGGAACCTTGTATCTGAAATTATGGATAAATATTAAAAAAGATACTAGCAGGCGTAGAGAGAAAGGGATTAGTAAATAGTATTCTTAATATATATATATATATATATATATATATATATATATATATATATATATATATATATATATATAGGCTTGTTATTTTATATATATTTAGTATATATATGTATGTGTATATATATATATATATATATATGTGTATACTTTCTTCTAATGATATCGAGTTGAGCCTTCCGTTTGTTGAATTTGATTAGAATATGTATTCTCAACCGAAACCCAGTAATGTGATCGTACTTATATCGAAAATTCCAATACATTTTTTTTTATTTCTTTTTTTTTTAGTATTTACCTATTTAGTAGCATTAAAATAAGAAAATAAAAATGAACAAGTGTGTGTATACTCTTTCGTGATTTTCTGTCTTTATATATATATATATATATATATATATATATATATATATATATATATATATATAATATATATATATATATTATAATATATATATATATATATATATATATATATATATATATATATATATATATATATATATATATATATATATATATATATATATATATATATAAATATAAGTACGTTAAGGCGTATTTCATTCAATATTACTCTTCCCTATTTCGGGAGAGAGAAAATGAGGTGGCAGCATATTCTGCACAGAAGGTATTGGATCACGCTAAGGGCTTCCTCATATAGGAATATATCCACACGCAATGTACTTGCAGCCACGGTGATACATTTCTCTTCAGTATTTTAGGGTATTCTTGATAAATATATATTTCTATTTGGTATCTCAATTTTCCACTTTGTCTTTATTATTATTATTATTATTATTATTATTATTATTATTATTATTATTATTATTATTATTATTATTCATGAAAATCTGATATTACCATGGGTCACTAAAATGGTGAAGAAATCCACAATAGAGTAAGTGTAAATGTATACTAAGATATATATATATATATATATATATATATATATATATATATATATATGTGTGTGTGTGTGTGTGTGTGTATGTATATATATATATAATATATATATATATATATATATATATATATATGTATGTATGTATGTATATACTGTATATTTACAATTGAACCATTGTGGATTTACAATTGAATTATTATTATTATTATTATTATTATTATTATTATTATTATTATTATCATCATCATTATTATTATTATTATTATTATTATTATTATTATTATTATTATTATTATTATTATATACAACATAAATACTGTAACCTATTCAAATTTCCATAGAGCAAAAGTTATATTTCGTCATTTTCAGTCATTACTCGATGTTTCAAAATGCAATTAAAACTTAATTATTAAAAATACCGTTTCTGAAGAATCTGGGCCTTTAGATGTTTACCTATTTTCCATGAAAGACTTTTGTAGGTGACAAGTTACGTAACTTACATTTCTGCTTTAGCTATAATTGAAGTTGTGTTTTTTTGGATGATTAGATTAATATCCGCTATGTGGTCATCGACCTTTTAAAAGCAGGGGACAAAGTAAATATTTAAAATCTATACACCGTACGCAGAGTAAAGCTCATCTCTTTCCGGATGGAATTTTTATTGATCACGTTCAAAGTGTTAGAAGACTTTAACGGAATCACCAAAGCTAAATTTAATATAAGATATTGGTTACTCTATAAAAATTTCTGTGATTTTTATGAGCCAGGAACTGAAATTTCACTGCAATATACTTCATCATCATACTCTAATATCAAACGTCAGATATATTTAATTTCCTCAACCTCATTTTAGTTTCTATGTGTTTGAAAAGATTAATTCAACCGGGCACTAAATGAAGTATATTGTTTATACCATTTATCGTCTACCTATAGGTTATGTAACGTCCACAGGATGATAATGAAATTTCCAAAATGCAACCTGATCCTATTGATTGGGTTCCAGAGCTGCTTCTCCTTCCTCCATTGCTGACAAAATTGCAAAGTTCTTACGAACTTTCTTTTAAATGTATGAGCGTTTATTGGTGATTTATATTCTTATGTTTATACATAATTTTCTTCGCATAAAAGATTCTCAGCACTCCCTTGAGAAAAAGTGGCCTCGCTGTGCCTTGAAAAAAAAAGATTGAGTTTTCATATATGCAAATATCTATTGTTAGCGACCATCTAGTGGCCCCGAGAACGTTGAAATAGTCTTTTGTAAGACGGTTTCAGTATAAAATATGGCTGGCAGAGGTAATTGATATTTCCTTAAACGTTTGCCGTTTCTTTTTATGAGTATTTTTATTCTTAAACTCTCAATACGTGAACGGCATGTTTCTTAGAAAGTAAACTTCAAGCGATAAAATATCTAATTGACTTGATATTTTTCTCATCCCCTTATCCCTACTTGTCCGACTTTTTAAAATTATTTTCTTTATCATTTTATTATCTTTTATCGCAACTAAGAAATAATTTCATTGACACACGCCGGTTTTTTGTTTTATTCACGTATTTTGGTGATATGAAAGTATTCTTCCCGGCCGCATATTTTCATTGCTATAAGTGAGAAGCATGAGAATGCAACCATACTAATGGCAGGTGCATTACATAAGTCAAACAGAACGGTTTATTTTTGCAAGATGCACGTTGTAATTGGAAAGGAGTCGATAAGAATTCAGTGATTCCATAACTTACGTTTGGTATGTAATTTCCCGGGAAGTACAGTAACGTACAGTAACAATTGAATTTAGGACTAAAAATACGGAATCAGAGCGTCGATTCATTCTCTACAGAAGTATTTTTTTTTTTTCTGCTTGTGCTTCTTTTACACAGGTAAAAGCACAACGTCATAGAACGAAAACTAAATAATAATAATAATAATAATAATAATAATAATAATAATAATAATAATAATAATAATATCTGCAGAAGGAATAATTTAAAGATACACAAAATATCTTAAGATAAACAAATTGACGCCAGTATGTATAAGCTTGCTGATCCCTGACAACAGTGGGAAAAGCAAACGAAGATAATGTAGGAGGAGAAATGCAGAATGGAGGAATAGGTTATTATGCAATGTATAAGGATACTTCATCTTTTATCCCGTAACAGTTAGGAAGATAACTACCACTGCATTCGTGACGTTATACATAATGGTTTCCAAATCATACAAGGGTCTTTGGTGCTTTTCCGAAGAGAGGGCTTTGTTGCATGCCTACCTGGTATGGGTAAGGGCTTTGTCTTGCTGGATGAAATGGTTACATTAAATAGATGAACCATATATATATGTATATGTATATATACATACATACATATATACATACACACACACACATATATATGCATATGATTATAATCACTTACGACGTGATTCATTTATCACACATTGCCTTAGGTGAAAAATTTCTCACCTGTGGTAACGAGTGATATATATATATATATATATATATATATATATATATATATATATATATATATATATATATATATATATATATATGTGTGTGTGTGTGTGTGTGTGTGTGTGTGTGTGATATTTGGGATACCGGAAAATTTGACCTTGGGAAATGTATATGAACAATAGGGATATGTGACAAGAAGAATGACTATTCATCATGTACCAAGTAAACAGTGACGATGTTTAAACACTACCTACATTTTTTAACTGAAGTGCGCATGGTATCCTTGAATAACGTATGCTGAGGATGTGTCAAAACAGTTTTTTTTTCATGTTAGACACTGAAACCTGTCATCAGAGTACATTCACCTGTCTCATTTGTGGATTTCGCGAAATGTCACTATACTAACAAAAACATTTGTTGCAAACCATTCCGACTGATGGACATAAAATTTGAAAGGAACTATATAAAAGAGTCACTTTGTCTCCCTTTGACAACCACTGTACCTTACCTTGGGTATGTAAGCTGAAGGCTATTACAAAATTTTTGGGACACATTCATTGGGTTAAAAGATGGCGATTTTGAAACGAAGCAATAAATTATTACGTAAGTGGTAAATTAAAGAAGTTGCCCTTATTTCGTCTATTTTGACATTAAGGTGAATATACAACAAGACGAGGGTATCTTTCAATATACATTTGTTTTAGTACACGAGCAGTGTCTTTTGTTTCACCCTAATCAGAAGAGCTAATAAACGCTACTGAAGATATAAGGAAGAAAAAGAGTGGACGTTGGAATATTTACCAGCAAACGAAAATCATTTTGTTTATATACCGAAGACAGTGGTAGATTTTGACGTCACTGATAACAAACCAAGCTAAAATAAAAAAAAAATCAACGAAGGTAAAGATAGCCAGGAATATCTTTTACTATCAGTTAAAACGCGAGAAATGTTATCAAAGGGATTATGAAAATCATATTGCGTATGAACTTCCCAGTTGATTTGAAAGTATAATAAAAATTTTTTTTCAAGAAACTAAGTAAAATCTTTCTAAATGCAGTAATGTGTTGTGATGGAAAATTTTTGAAAGCTATACCATATCGCTCAGGTTAATATTACATGCGCATCTAACTGTTTTAAAGAGTTATTTAAAATATCCTTATTGATTTTCTATATTCAACCGTGATCGTATCGTGTTCTCACATAAAACTCAGTTATTCAAACAAATCGCAGCGATTAAAGTATTTTCAGTCAAAGAATAAGGATATTTTTTCTTCTGGCTTTATAAGATAGGCATTTCACATGACAGGCAACCAAACGTGCAACGTATAATATGCCAGATATTGTTATCAGTATTGTACATAGCCTGTTTATTGGGAATTTCCCTAAATGAGGACTGTGCCCAGATCAATGTCACAGATATTCTGTCTTAAAACTCATCTTGCGTTTCTTTTTGTGTTTGAACACCTGCGCATATATCTATATATCAAAGTGACTTGATTAATTTGGCCGTAATGCACACCTCTGTCTTCATGTGAGTGCACGCGCGCGCGTGTGCTTGTGAGAGAAAGTGAAGAGAGGTATTCCTGCGTGCTTTTTCTGATGTAACTAGCATTTTTTTTTATGCATGGTTTCATATGTGTATATGAATACATAAACACATATTTATTTACCATCTGTTTCCAAGAATCTGTACTGCCTTGGTGGCTCCTTTTTCCTTTTTTTTCCCTACAATCTTCCTCCTTTAAAAGGAGGACTTATATTTTCCTTTGGAGTTACGCCCCGTTCTTTTTCTCACTCCAGAAATCGCAGCTCCCCGATCGAGACGTTTTCAATAACACACCCAAAAATATTTTTTCCTAAAGGAACTCAACTCGTATATCATGAAAGTAATATCAGTTCTGTAATCCAGAACTTTGTTGGTGAATCTTTGCTGCTTAAAGAGTACTGCTTATTCGTTACTTCAAATGCAGGATTTTGCATATGCGTTTACAAAAAAAAAAAAAAAAAAAAAAAAAAAAGAAGCAAGTCACATATATTCTCCTCTCCTTTTAATCAAACATCTTTTAGTGCAGCATATAATTTTTCTTGTACTAGTTGTAAAAGATATTTATATGTGAACACTTCTCGTCTGAGCTTTGTTCCGAGGAAGTTATACTTGAGTCGACTATTTAGAGTAGTTAACTGGAATCAGTTGATAAACAGTCAGCAAATGGGCTTATTCGAAATGCACCAGGCTTTATGGACTAAACTGAGAGAGAGAGAGAGAGAGAGAGAGAGAGAGAGAGAGAGAGAGAGAGAGAGAGAGAGAGACGTTGATGACGCGACACAACCTTGTGCTTCTGTCTTTGCGCCATTCAGTTTCATAATTAAAATATTCGTTCTTGCCCCTAATATTTTGAAAAAGATTATCTGTACTTGACATCCCTTGCCATCTCCATTTCCGTCCCTTCAACAAAGCAGGAGAAAGGAAAGATCAATTTCCATCGTGAAGATGAACGGAGTTCTGAAATTACTCTCGATCCGGGGAGAAATTCAATTCCGAGATGGCAAATTTATTATCCCCTGTCTATCTAAATTTTTCTCCCTTAAGCGACTTCCTTGAAAGAGCTGATGGAATTTCAAAGATGCGAAAGAAGTAACGGTTACGTAGGAAAGAGGGCATTGTAGCAAAATGGAAATGGAAATTTTGATTGCTGTTACTTTATAAGATATATATAATTATAATCTAATGTACTCCTTACCAGTAAATTTATGAGATAATGTACTCTTCTGAGATACTTAAGAAATTGGACAATCCTATTCTACTCAGCATTTTCCTGCTCAATTTCATTGTCTCTAGCTTCGAAAGAACAGTAAATAATGGTGAAACTTTTCCAAGTGTACTAAACACCACAATTTAACTTAGAAATAAGGAGCTGAGTTTGTAGGTCTACTGTAGTTCAAGATTTATTTTGGTCATATTGCATTAATGAATATTCCAGTAGCTGAGAGAAAACGTCTTCGAGGAGACGAGGACATAACAAATAAGCAAAAGATTTATTGATGACTATTTTTTTAATGCAAATGAGGCAAATGGGCTCAATTATGTTGAATAGAAGTTCTCTGAGAATTCTGTCCTGTGTATCAAAAAGGATTGTAGTTACATTTCTGAATACAGTAATAGATTTCAGTGCCTAATTCCTCCGAATTAAATTCTTCAGTCAGGTTTCCTTAATGCATTTACCCTACATGTTATTGCAATTGCTATTTATTTATTTTTCGTATAATCTTTCATTGTACTGTACAGACCAGTTGATGGAAACTGTCTGAATTTAATAGACAGTTTTTATTCCATATTTTTAGCTAAATCATTCATCCATAAATAACGCATCTTTTGTGTCGATATCCAACACAAAAGAATATAAATAACGACTATTGTTTCAATTGATGAGTATTATACAAAGATCAGAGAAGATACAAAGCAAAAATACTCAATTAACCAACGTAAACATTAACCAGTCAGTAGTAATGCGTTATTCGTTATGAATTCCAAAGCATTTATCGTATCGTTGCACGCCATATGTCTTTATAAGTTCCTGTACAATAGAATAAAGGGAATAATCAAATATTGTTATTATATATATATATATATATATATATATATATATATATAATATAATATATATATATATATATATATATATATATATATATATATATATATATATATGTATATATATATAATATGTGTGGAAATACGTATATACAGTATATATATATTATGTATATATATGTATATATATATATATATATATATATATATATATATATATATATATATATATATATATATATATATATATATATCAAAGCAAGCATGAGTATCCTCAATTTTCAATGACGAGATGAGTTATCCTCAATTTTCAATGACGAGATGAGTTGGCAATCCACCCACACTCTGTAATGTTCTAATAAACTTCCAACGCACTCCCTGAGGGATACGTTTATATATACACAATATCATATTTCTAATTCAGACTGTAATCGTTTTGTTCAGAAATAAAATCAAATGAAAAAATAACAAAGATAAAAAAGTAAAAAAAAAAAACGTAAAACGATGATAAAATGCTGACTGATTTAAGGCTCCACTTAACGGAATACAGAACAACTTTGCACTTATCTAGATAAGTAAATTACCTTCGGATTATTGTTACTACTGACGTTGTATTTTCAGTAAGGAGGGTGTTTTATTTACAGGTGTAAAGTAACATTAGAATATTGGATTCCGAACTCTCCTTACATTATTGTCCCATCAAAATAATATCTCACGTCTATAAGACCATATCAGAGTTGAAGTTAGTATCCTTGGAACGCATAAACGAAAGAATAGCAAACATAATCATAAATAATAATCCAAATGAACACAAAAAGCCGAGACTGAAATGTCTCGAAGAAGAGAACATTAATTGGATTTATTAACTATACGATATTTGAAAAATAGATTTTGCTATCGTGATAACATTTGATAAAACGTCTGCGATTTAAAATCATTAAAACTATACTGGTCAGGGGCGAAGGGATATCTTCATATACCCTCATCACAAGACGTAAATCTTTATTTTAAATAATTAAATATTAAAGAAATTGAAAAGCAAGAGTACTCCGCGTCTTACAGACATTATATTACTCAAATTACTATTAGTAACTTGGAAAAAACCGGATTTAACACGCCATCCTAAGAGAAAAAAAAAAATAACGAAAGAATTGATTTCGTAAGGCGATAATTTGTTTCCATAATCATCTATTCAGCTACCTTTGTTCCCTGACTTGCACACGCTCTGTGCACGTTTGTAACCTGGAGGAGAAGGTTGTTTACAAGAGCTACAAGTTCATCCACTTAAGATGCTGTTTGCAGAACAAGCAGAGTAAATTATGTGGTAGTGGGTTAAAGAGGAGGAGAGGAGAGGAAGTCGATAGCAAGATGCCTACCCGGAAATCTGTAATAATAAACGTTATATACACACACACAGATATATATATATATATATATATATATATATATATATATATATATATATATATATATATATATATATATATATATATACATACATACTGTATATATAATGTAGGGAGATTATAGAGTCAAGTTTAAAAAAAGCCTGTCAGTCGGATCCTACCTAGTGTTTATTTTTTAAGAAACAATAATATTTCCAGGTTCTTATCTCTTGAAAACCCAAAAGGAACATAACTTCTGTATCGTTTCAAAGTTAAATATACTTGGGAAAAAAGCTCGCTTCCTAGCTTTTTTGATTTCAAAATTATGAAATGTTTACCTAGGTAGGTTGACAGTGTCATTTCTAGTATCAAGCCTAATACTATTCTGTTATAAGGCAGGAACGTAGATCAGTGTATTAGAATACATGCATTTATACTGTACATATAAATGCGTTACCTACGTATGAAACTGGGACTTACAGATAATGATTTAAATTACTTCAAGCTAAAACACAGGAGTCTATGTCGAAAACCTTTTAAACACTATTAAAATTTTTTGAGTTCTTGCACTTTCTGAATTAAACACCGGGTACACTCCTCTTTCGATAAGATTAAATGTATTTGATTATATATTTTTTCCGCCTCACTTACACGGAACGTAAAATGCGCTTAATTCGTGACCAATTTAAATGACAGGAAATACAAGTAATTTTATTATTTATAAACAAATGTCTCATAGATTGAAATGGGAAACTACCTTATGAATCTTTTTACCTTTTGTAATTTTTTTTTTTGTGGTGTACTTATCAAACCCTGGTTCATCTGCCAAAAGTGTAGCAAAGATCACGTTGACGTATCACGATCAAAAGCATAGAGGTAGAAACACACAGGCGTACGCTTGCACTACTAGGATCAAAAGTTTTCATTTGGAGTCGACAAAAAAGACCAGGTACAACAGTGAGGACTTCAAGAGCATCCCCGTCAGCATCTGATGCCTGGGGCCAAAGCCGCTCTGCTTAGTACAAAGAGACGAAAGGTCGCGTGCGTGATTTAGACGAAAATTCATGATAAATTAGAAGTTCTCCTTTGTGATAGTGCAGGAATGGTTATGGTCATAGGTTTGAATTTATAAACGACTTATTTACTTTAAAAAAATACTTTCTGTACAAATATTAACATAATTCTTGTAATATTAAGTTCAATAATTTTTTTTACTGATTACTTAATTCTAGTGCATAATTAGATTCGCATTTGCCGGGCAACTCTGTCTTATCTGATTTACATTGTAATTTACACGCAAACATCCTACTATTGTCGTATTTAATCTCTTGTTACCATACACAAAAAAGAGGGAGGGGTATGAATTTCATTGATTGCTTCGTCAGTGTATTTTGGCCAGATAATTTTGAATGACACTAATTATTTTTATTAAATTTACTTAAGAAACGCGCCATTTTTTATCTATTCCAAGAAATTTGTGATAAGACAAATTTCACCATTATTTTTATATAAATAACTTATGCTAGTGTAGCGAAGGTGTGAGTAAGAGTCAGCGTCTACAAACTTACTAATTTATTCAGACAACAAACGGAAATGTAGCGTCCGACATTAGGCGAACGAAAACATTTGTGTTTGTTGACAGATGAATATATACATATAAATTGATTTACAAAGCATTACTGAAGCTATGGTACATATGGATGAAATGCTGACATTGTAATGGGTATGGTAATAAAGATACATTTAATGTGACAATAATATGAATGGAGATATATGTATAAAAGATGCGTGACGTACGCTTTGTTTCTCGTGTCAGTGTGTTTCGCACGCAGAGATGTTGTTGTGAGGAGATTAGTGAGCCAGGTGAGATGACAAGTGTGTAGGGTCCACATGGGACCCTACATGACTCCCCGCCTTGGAGAGGCCTACGGTTATACGCCGGTGTTTGGGATGTTTGCTGGCTTTAGGCGGTTGATGGATACCCACGCCGTCCTGCTGTCCATTGTTATCTAGTAGGCTTTGTGTCGTCTCTGGATGATGCAGTATGGTCCTAAGTAGGCTGGGGAGGGCGGGGGGCCGCTCTGTGTGCATTTACCTGGTTGAACGTATATTTTCACGTAATGTGGTAGGTCGTCTTGGCTGACATTATCCGTTCTACCACTTTTCGGGTGTTGGATGGGGATGTTGGACTTGTTTGACCTTGAAAGACATCTGCAATGTTAGTGCTTAGCTGTATAGGACCTCTGCTGGAGATGCATTAAATGTTGCTTTGTGTGTCGTTTTTAGGTGTCCGGGATTGTTGGCCATCGTGTGTGTTATCTCCCCCCCCCCCCTCAACTGTCTGTGAGGGCATTCCACATGGTGGACATGAAGAGTTAGCTCCCCTGTTGCTTGTGATGATCTGCGGGACTCCGTGTCTGCTGATCCATCTGATGAAGGGTTTCACACAACTTTAAGCCATCTGTTGCTGTGTCAGTATTGCTCTGGGCCACCTGGTATTTCTGTCGATGATGGTGAGCAGGTGTCTGTATTCCTCGGAGAGGGGTAGGGGTCCCACTGTGTCGGCATGGATGTGGGCTAGTCAGGGTGTGTTTTGTGGAACTCTCCTATCCTGCTCCCTATGTGTCTTGTGATTTTTGACGTCTGACACAGGATGCATTCTCTTGTCCAGTTTTTTATGTCCTTTTTCATCACCCACCAGATGTACCACTCTGTTATGATTTGGGCGGTTGACTGTTATGATGGGTGGGACAGGTTGTGGGTGAATGTGAAGGCTTTTCTTTTGAGGCCTCCTGGCAGGTAGGGGCAAGGGCATCCAGTACTTGTTTCGCAGGCGATGGTCATCTCTCCACTGTTGATTGATAGGTTGCTCCATGTAAGGGGGGTTGTCACGCTGCAGTTGCTGTAGGTCTGCGTCGTCTCTTTGTGCTTCTGCTGTTTTGGGATAGGCTATCCCAAGCCAGATGGTGTTGATGCAGTTTCCTGGTAGGGTGTCAGCCACAGTGTTTACTGAACCCTTCAAGTAGTTGATGGTGCAGGAGTGTTCAGCTGTTGCTGACAGGTGCCACTGTTGCCATGCTGACCATGTGTCTGCTGACTTTGTGAAGGCCTGAACAAGGGTTGACGGTCTGTTTGCAGGACACACTGTCATCACTAGAGCAAGTGGTGGAAGTGGCGGATGGCTTTGTAGACTGCTAGAAGCTCCCTTCTGATAGTGGAGTATTTCTGTTCCTCTGTTGTTAGCTTATTGCTGAAGAACGCCAGTGGACAATGACCATCATCTGTGTCCTGCTCTAGTACAGCACCCATCGCCATGTTACTTGCGTCTGTTGTCAATGTGAGGGACCTATGGGGTAGAGGAAAAATCAATTTGGTTGCAGAGGTTAATGCTTATTTTGTTAAAAGAAATGCATTATCTTGATTTTCTGACCAATTTAACTTTTTCCATTGATATATCAGGCTCATAATTTTAGCAATGTTAGGATGAATCTGTGGTAATAGTTGATTGGTCCTAAAAATTCTTTTACTGCTTTAATTGTTGTTGGTTTTGGGAAGTCAGTGATTGCTTTTACTTTTTCTGGTAGGGGTTTAATACCCTCTGGACTTACTTGATGTCCCAGGAATTCCACCGTTTTCTTTGCCCATTCACATGTGTCTTCCCTTAATATTAGTCCATTTTCTTTGAGTATTTGCAGTATCTTTTTGACGTCTTTAAAATGCTGCTTGAGGTTGGGGCTAAATATGAGGATATCATCGATGTAGACCATGCAGAATGGAAGGTTGCCCCTGGGTTGTGAAGGCCGAAACAGCTGTAGTTGAAAGTGTAGGTGCCAAAGGGGGTGATAATCACAGTCTTCTCTATATCTTCCTTCGTTACTGGAACTTGGAAGTATCCCTTCAGCAGGTCTATTTTGGTGAAGATCTTTGCTCCGGTCATCTGGTTGGTTGTGTCTGTTATATGTGACGTTTAGTCGCTGGTAGTCTGCACAGGCACCATGTTCCATCGGGTTTTGGTACCATGTGAAGCAGGATGCCCATGGGCTGGGGGCTTTTTGACATAAAAGCGTCCCTAAATCTAATATAAAGCATACGTATCACGAGTTGAAGTTAGCCTTATTGGAAAATGTTTTGCAACTTTTTTATTTCTTAAATTCACCAAAAATCGCTTAACAGAGATACATAAATTTTTTTATTGACACAAAAGTAAAGTAAATTGCTTTTCTTTTGATATATAATTCATTTACCACTTGTGTTAGGTATGATATAACAAAGGGCAGAGAAACAAAGGTAAAATGTACGAACGGGTTGTAGGTATAGGTAAGTGACACCTGGTGGTTACTATTTTTTTATCATAAAAAATAGGTACATTGAAATATCTAATTTTTATTTACACGATGAGAACATTCAATACTTTTCGTTTCCAATAAATTCCGCTGACTGATGAGGAGGTGGAAGACTAGCTGGTGCAACAATTCACTTTATAATGGGAAAGAAGCAAAAAGACGTAAAAGAGTATAGTCTAAATATTTTTAATTAAAAAATTATGTATATTCTTATGTAATATTAATGAATGAGTTTAAAATAGAATCTGTGAGAGAGAGAGAGAGAGAGAGAGAGAGAGAGAGAGAGAGAGAGAGAGAGAGAGAGAGAGAGAGAGAGAGTTTATAGGTTGTTATTCAGAGCTTCCCTGGGCAGGGCCGGGTTGGTCAGCTAGCTAGTAAAAAAAAAAAAAAAATATATATATATATATATATATATATATATATATGTATACATACATAAATATATATATATATATATATATATATATATATATATATATATATATATATATATATATATATATATATATATATATATATATATATATATTACAGTGAACAAGATTTAATCTCAAAACAACAAATTCTTTTGAACATTAGCACATCTTCACAATCGTCCTCGTACATGGAGAAAACACATTGCTCCGGCAGAATGTCCTTAGGCATCTAATACATTTACGCTGTTAACGAACAGTTACTGTTGTAGTAGCGTTCAAGTAGCTCAATTTACGAAATGGAAATGTGAATTTATCTGGAAATAGACAGGATAAAAATCGTATTGCGCATATCTTCTTCCGTTCATAATTTACAGAAAAGAGTGTTACACATTTATGTGTCAGCATACTATTAATGTCCTGAAATTTAGATATATTCGTAATTTTAAAAACTGTTATTGCTTTTGCATTTAATTCCATGATGTTAATGTAACTGTAAATACATTTTATTACAAGTGAGGTTTATAAGAAGAAACAAGAAGACGGTGTAAGGGAAAAGTGCATATATGATGGGAAGCGCATAAAAACGCGGATTTGAATACAAAATTCATGCTTGCGTGAATGAATCAACACCGAGTTTTCGTGTGTATCAGAGCAGGCCCGTACCCAGAGTTTTTTATGGGGAGGGGGGGGGTCGTTTTTCCCAAAGCTGGAAATTTTGTTCTATATATGTCATTGCATATATAGGTATATACAAGATGAAATACTTGAAAATGTTATTTTAGTTATATTAAGAAGAAAAACTGGGCATGTGGTCAATGCCCTTCTACCCGATTAGATGTTATTCAGAGTACTGACTTTGGTTAACAGAATTTTCACAGAAAATATGTACTTCCAGAAAATTTTTTTTTTTTTTGGGGGGGTGTGTCGTTCAACCCCCCCCCCCCCTCGGTACAGGCCTGCAGAGGGTAAGAAAAGAATAAAACCAGTAAGTGACGGGATGAGGAAATATGAGATTTTTTAACGAAGATAGAAGAGGTTATATAATGTTGCGTAGGTAATTAGGGAAATGATGCAGATGGAAAAGTTTTGATCAAAGGTTCTTATTATAGGAAATGATGCAGCCCTAAAGGGGCTTAGGTGATCAATGGAGGGCTTATTATAAACGGTTTGTTGAATGTGGATGAAAGGACTAGAAGTTGCAAGATATAACAATGGAGTGAGGGTTACTGTCGGACTAAGAATGCTTGAGATAGGATAAGGAATGGAAAGGCATAAGATACTGTCAGCTACCGTCAGGAGGGTGTCCTTAAACGGCGTAGTCTGTCAGAGGGCCTATTTCTAGAAGGCACCGAAATATTAGACTGCAAAACAAATCCCGATACAAGAAGGAAGAAGAGCCATAAATTGATGTCTAGTACGTTTAATTATTAAGAGTCTAGATTTTAATAAATAGTTCATTTTATTCATGCTCTTCTAATTATAGATGCACAAGTTAAATTAATATTTTCATGTATTTTTTTTTTCTTTTTAATCGTGATAAGGGATTGATCCACGAATTTATTCACAAAGTGAAATGAGGTATATTCTCAACAAAAATGTTGTGAAAAACGTTGGCCATAGTTGATATGTTCACATACTCTTCCTAACATTCGCATAGAAAGTATTTAAAAAAAAATATTCGAAAATTATACTTTTGAATAGTTTTTGAACTGGTTAGAAAATTATCTTACTGTGAGGCAGACAGGAAGAAAAATAATCAAGTATAGCTTAGTTTAACCAGACCACTGAGCTGATTAACTCTACCGACTCGTCCAACGAGGATACATGGTTCCAGTAACCTTAACTTAATATTTGAGCTTTATTTTAAGTTCACATGACACCTACGTATCCAGTAACAGATAATTTATGCTTCATTCCTGTTTTCTTATCTTAAACACCTGTAACGTCTTCCCAAGAGATTGTTATCCCTTCCTCTTCCCAAAAGGATTTCCGAGCGACAAAGGAAACTAACGTTTCTGGAGGCAAAACTTTCACTTCGGCGACATTTTCATCCTTTCGGTGTATTTCACACAAGAGGAAAGAAGGATTGAGAAAGTTGAAGTCTACAGCAGATCCTTTGATGTGTGTTATGTAGTCTTGTGATGTAATGAAAATGATGATGTGATGATGATGATTATTATTATTTTTATTATTATTTTTATCCTATATATTTATTTTTGTGCCAGAACTCCAAAGGTCAGAAAGTGGTTATGTAAGATATCGTTAAAATTTATAATCCTACACAAGAAATAAATAAAGACAGTAAACATGAGGAAATATGAAATTTACAAATGTCAAAAAATAAGTATCACGCACACACGCTTACATACAAATACATACATACATACATGCACACACACACAATATATATATACATATGTATATATATGTAGGTATGTACAGTATATATATACATAAGCGTGTGTATAGCGATACTTATTTTTTTACATTTGAATATTTATACATACTGTACATACACACACACACACACACACACACACACATATATATATATATATATATATATATAT
Organism: Macrobrachium rosenbergii; assembly: GCF_040412425.1. Taxonomy (NCBI): domain Eukaryota; kingdom Metazoa; phylum Arthropoda; class Malacostraca; order Decapoda; family Palaemonidae; genus Macrobrachium; species Macrobrachium rosenbergii. Next base: position 10,282,438 of record NC_089760.1, on the reverse strand, counting down.
ATATATATATATATATATATATATATGTGTATGTGTATGTATGTATGTATTTGTATATAAGCGTGTGTGCGTGATACTTATTTTTTGACATTGTAAATTTCATATTTCCTCATGTTTACTGTGTGTGTGTGTTTGTTTGTTTGTGTGTAGTATGTATATGTGTATATACGCACAAAGAGAGAGAGAGAAAGAATTTGTGTAGAACTAAGAAAATCATTTTATGAAAGTAAAAACATAATTGTTACCTATTTTATAATTTTCCTTGGAAAATCATTAAACGCAATTCCAGGAATGAGTGGAAGCGAAACAGAAAGAATTGGAGAAGTTTCGTTTGCGAGGGAGATTCATATTTTAAAAGGAGAGAAAAAAAAAAAAGTCTCGTCTAGTACGAAAACATAGTGCTGTCACAATTTTTTTTTTTTTACTAAACATCAATTTAAACCTTTTTCCGCTATGCTGTATAAGAAAGAATTTTTTAAATTTTTAGTATATATATATATATATATATATATATATATATATATATATATATATATATATATATATATATATATATATGTGTGTGTGTGTGTGTGTGTGTGTGTGACTTTTATCACATGTGATTCATATACAGTTAAGCTGTCCTTTAATATCCAATTGCTCTACCTGAAATAATATATTTTCATATATGTTACTGAAGGGGTTTAGTTGAAACATCGTAGGCATATATATGTGTGTGTGTGTTGTGTGGTTATGTGTTCGTGTATAAGTATATTTAAAACATGTTTTTGGTTTTTATCTTGTTTTTTTATCTTTTTTTATATCCAACTTTTTTTAACATGTCCAAGTTATATGACCATACATTTAGGACAATATGAACGAGAGACGAAATATAAGTACAGACTACTGAGATATTTTTATGTAATGATATAGAAGTTCGTGTTTTATTTATCAGAAAAAATATACCTATTTCTTAATTAAATAGGTATTCAAGTTTTGGGCCATGAAGTATTTTTTTAACATCGTCATTTGTATCCGGATTACGAAACACGAATTCCTCACTAAGACCGGACTTCACTGCTTGATTAAAAATAGTTGCCAAATCAGATGCTTGGAAAGTTTGAAATTACCGAGTACATGGCAGTCAAATTAAAATTTCCATGAGATCGGATTATTTTTATTATGTGGTTTATATGTCGTTGATGATAACATCTCGCCGTTTAAGATAATATATTCAAGAAATTCCGTTTAAAATCTTGGCAAGATATTTCACCAGGCTCTTAAAGCATTGGAAGTGGAGTGAAAATCGATTAGTAAATGTAATATTTTTACACAGGAAAGCAGTAGTGACTGGTTACAAAAACAGTTGCCTCAAAGCATTTCATTACTATGAAAACTTATCCAAATAAAGTTGGGTGCCAGTTTGAACGCTTAAATGAAAACGTAGTCTTCTACGTTTGGACATAAAACAAGTAGTTGCCTATGTATTCATCCACATTAACAATTTACATGTTTTCGAAAAATTTTCAGTATTGTGAGAGCATAAATTAGCCATCTCGCTTTTGATAAATTGATGTTTTGATCACTGGTATTTTACCACGTGAGAAAATCGTTTTTAAAATATCGCGAAAAAATAATGATCTTTCATTGTTGTTTATTGAAAGGTCCGTATATTCTGAGGAATCATAATATTAAGATACTTAAATAAAGAAACACAAAAGCAAGAGCTGTCAGAAAAAGTTTGAGAAAGATTTTTGAAACCAATCACAATAATTTTTTTTTTTTTTTAGCTTTTTACGTCTTTATACCCTGGATATCAATAGAGTTTTTTTTTTAGCGAGAACATTTATTTTCTATGTGCTGCAACATTCTTTTATAATCAGTAGATTTTATAGAATACTTGATGATCGAGTTCTTAGTATTTGTATCAGTATCTGTCAAAGTTTACACCTTTAATCGTAATGATCCACTGAAATGGACGAGTGTGGTTTTTATTCTGAATTTTCTTTTCCTGCCCAACTTGTATAAGACTTCAAAAGGAAACTTTATGCCTAATTCCCATTTTCCTTCTTTTTGACATCTTCTCATGAGCTTTTCTTCCCTTCGTCTCCCCAAAAGGATTTCCGAGCGACAAAGGAAGCTGACGTTTCTGGTGGTAAAAAACTTTCCTTTCTGTAACATTTTAAATCTCTCGGTGTATTGCACATGAGGGGAAGAAGAGACTGAGAGAGAGAGTGAGTTGAAGGATTTTTTTCAAATCCTTTGGTAATTGTTACTCATGTTTGTGAGAACGGATGAAATTATTATTATTATTATTATTATTATTATTGTTGTTGTTGTTATTATTATTATTATTATTATTATTATTGTTAATAATGTTGTTAATAATGATGATGATGATGATAATGATTATTATTATTATTATTATTATTATTATTATTATTATTATTATTATTATTAGTTTTCGCGACATTTCATTATTATTATTATTATTATTATTATTATTATTATTATTATTATTATTATTATTATTATTATTATTATTATTTATTAATTTCCCATAAGTAACTTTATTCTTCTAGTGCAATCCAAAATATCGGAAATTTAAGTTATAGGATTAAAAAATGCAAAAAATACATAAATAAATAAATATTCCAAGAAACTCAAACTCAAGGCTGCAGAAGTAAAAGGTACAGTTTACAGTTTAACGACGTCCGTTATATGCTCAGAAAAATTTCCATCACTAAATATTCAAGGTTGACCATTTTTTATAACACGAATATTAGTGGTCATATTAGTCTACTGATGTGTTTCATTTTGGAATACTTATTGCGTCATAAGAATATCAACTGTTATTTGTGATGAAAGTTCACGCCGTCAAAGATGATTGAGTTTTGTTTTGACTTGTATTGTAAACACATCATATTGAATTAAATCGTGATATGTGCATTTAATATAAATCGTGATGTCTGCATTTAATATCAGGAATATGAAATGAAGGCAACATAGACAGTCCGTAAGTGCGTATTTCTTCATAATGATCAATCTTTCTTCTGTATATGTCACGCGTTTTCTTGAAATCAGTTGATTTAAATGAAAAAATCTCTTATCTCTTTCCCCTAAAATGTAAATTGAGTATCATTCGACATACTGGAATAAAAACGATAAAATTAATGTATCTCAGTTGAAAACAATATTTTCCCCTTAGCTTGCTCTTAAATACACATTCCTTGACTTTTTGTTGCCCTCGCCGTTGGAAATATCCAAGAATAAATGTATATTTTATTGGAAAATGACAAAATGCGCGATGGTTTTCATTTACTCTTCTCGTGTGAAGAAAAGGCTGTGTAAATATAAAAGGGATCGTGATATGAAAGAAAAAATCTAAATATTTGTTTCCGCAGGTGTGAGAGTCCTTTGAGAATCTTCAGAAGCGGTGCCAGAAGTGGGGAGAAGCGGAAGATGAAGAATATGAGACGTTTCCTTGGTAAAAGAGAATCATATTTCATGACGAGAGGAAAAGAAAAGGATTCATTCTAACTGGTAGCGATGTGGAAGTAAGTGCTGTAGGAATATTTATGGTTTTTTTTAAAGATTTATATATATATAGATATATATATATATATATATATATATATATATATATATATATATATATATATATATATATATATATATATATATATATATATATATATATATATAATGTGTGTGTGTGTGCGTATGTGTGTGTACATATAACATTTCTTGAGTAAATTTTTTATGAAAGGTGTAAATATTTAGGAAATTTAAGAAATCTTTTCCTTGTGTTCTGAAGTTACCCGTTTAAAATAACAGTGAACTTCAAACGATGAAGTTGAAAACAATACATGTTGGGTGAGAAGTTTTGCCCAAGTTTTAAACTTTCTGCTACATTAGGGGCTTCCTGTGCAAGTCTTCTTGCACTGCCTCCATTGCATTGTTACTTTACACCCTTATATAAGTTCCTCGTTGGACGGGTCGGTATAGTTCTCGGGTAGCACTCTGCTGGGCCCGCGTTCGAGTCTCTGGCCGGCCAGTGAAGAATTAGAGGAGTTTATTTCTGGTGATAGAAATTAATTTCTCGGTATAATGTGGTTCGTATTCCACAATAAGCTGTAGGTCCCGTTGCTAGGTAACCAATTGGTTCTTAGCCACGTAAAATAAGTCCAATTCTTCGGGCCAGCCCTAAGAGAGCTGTTAATCAGCTCAGTGGTCTGGTTAAACTAAGGCATACTTAACTTTTACAGCCTTATATCTATATGTATATGAATCATTCATGTAGGGCTAACTGTAAATGTTACCCATAAATATTTTTATAATACATGTTTACTGACTTCATGAATAAGCTAAATTGTCCGTTTTCTGATATTCCGTTAAGTATAAAATCTGAAAAAGATTGTAAATGGCTGAATTTCAACTGGGGCTCGAACAGGAATGTCTGCAGACGTTCTTCTTGTTTACCACCTTGAGATATACCACCAGGTATTTCCTTCAAATTCTGTCATTGCACTGAACACAGAATGATCCTGAATTTAATTTCAAAGAGAAAACTAATTGCTGGCCCTACCGCCGAGCCATAACCAATTGCCCGCCCTTTCTAGCCGGTACCTCCGTGATGAAAACGCTGCAAGGCGAAATCGCTTTCATACTTTTATGAAAAGGGTAATCTGAGAGATAGGGATTATGTTTGGAAACATGCTTGCGGCTTTTCCCTTTATCTGGGGCGGCATGGGTAGGCCAACGTCGATTGCGACTGCAGATTTCAATTCCACCTGCTACGATTAGCACTTCAACTGTTGTTGCTAATATCGATGAGATTTATGATTATTATAATAAAATGATGTCCTGTTAAAAAGGATGGCTGCGCGGCGCAAGTTAATTTTATATTGAATTATCTCAGTTTTTCTTATGACTCGCCTCTCTATAATGTTAATATTGGTCAAAAACTGGCTGGCCAATATTAATGTGGAAGAGAAGAGAGTTAGGCAAAGTTGAGAAGACTCTATATAAGATTTATTCGCACGAGGCCGCCATCCTTTTTAACAGGATATGCTTAAGAGAGAGTCTACTTCCTTCACAATAATAATAATAATAATAATATTATAATATTATTATTATTATAATAATTATTATTATTATTTTTTTTTCTGTGACGCTTAAGAGTATTATATTCCGTAATTCTAGAGCTGAATAAAATGGAATTGTTGTCTTCGAAACAGCATAGCCTATCTTATATAAGGTAGAAAGTTAAGCTTGCCTTTACTTATTGTGAAAACAATAAGCTGAACGAGGTAATAAACAAAATTACTCACATTATAGTTTTGCCTAATGTACTATTTTGTAATACAAACATAATGTATCATTACCAATATATCAAAGGCGAAATAATTTATTTTAATTAATTCTTAAAAATGATGAAATTGTGATTTATTGAAATTTGCTTTCTAGCTATATGTCTTACTTTTATATTTTTCGGTCTTTGTTAAACAAGTTCGGTTAGATTCCAAGATCAATTGCTTCTTAATTCGTGACGGTTAACAAAGAACCACTTACCTTTGTTCATTCCTATTATGGTATTATAATAAACGGTATTATTAATAAATCTATATATATATATATATATATATATATATATATATATATATATATATATATATATATATATATATATATATATATATATATATATATATATATATATATATATATATATTCTATAATAGGCTATACTGAACCTATTCTGAAAGGCTCCACTGAACCTGTTTATGGATTCCATATCATCATATAAGATTCTCAATCTCCTTTGTAAGAGTTACATAAAACTCCTTTTTTCATAACAGAGGTGAAACACCTTGACCTCTTAATTCAAGTCATAACATGTGCAATGACCATTAAAGACAAAGAACAGTAAGCGTCGAGGGGTGTGTTTGGAATGTTCAGGAATTTGGCTAGTGACCCAGCATGGAGTTGTTACAGGTTAAAGGGGACGTGAACCCAAAGAAATGGGGAACTTGTTATCGTAATGAAAAGGATGTTTAAGATAAGCTTGCAGAGCAGGGGAATATGGAACTAATATACAAGCGGCAAAACAATGTAAACTGCGAGAAAGAGCAAGAGTAGAAATAAAGAATTGCTTTGGTAAACATGAACAGGATAATTTATACGGGAGTAATTTTGTATGGAGGAAATAAATGCACAGGCAAATATTAGAAATTAAAATGGTCTTAGAATAAAATTTCAAATGTACGGGCACATGTGAAAATGTATTATAATATTTTCTTTATTTAAAAAAAAAACTTTTACTATTGTTGAATGGAGGGAATGTAAAAGGTGTAACTGTATGATGTAAGAGCAGATTGGCTTAATTTAACGTTGAGAATGTTTATGAAGTTGCTAAGGGTGTTGGGTGCACAGTTAAAAGTTGTAGATGAACTGATTCCTAAAGGTTATGGATTTATCAACGGGATGTTACCTTTTTGTTAATAAAAGAAAAGTTCCATAGGAGAACGTTAAATTATCATTGTTTCCCGTTATCGGGCAAAGTGTCATTAAGAGGTTTGTGCAGTATAATAACATATCTTGACTTATTATGCATGGGAAGTTTCATAATAGATTTTGATTTAAAAGGTAAAAAGGAGGTTAGAACGGCTGGTACATGGAGATTTTGGGAAAATGAATTCCTCATCTACGAGAGTTCTTATTTTGCTTGTAGAACTAAATCTACGAGAGTTCTTATTTTGCTTGTAGAACTAAAATTTGACATTGATATATATGATTTAGATTCTTTCTCACAATCTTAAGAGGGCGTCATTTTATGCTATCATGGCAACTGCATGAAGATCTTATAATAAAAAAGAGCATCATTCTAAGGTACTTGATGTCAACGGTAATTGTTCAGATAGTCCCAGTTTTACTTTACCCATATAATTAACAATGCGAAGACACCCGTTTATCTGTAGACCAAATTGTTGTATATACTGCTACCTCTCATGTAAAAGATCTTTGTAGGTTCTTTTTAAACTTAATTAATAGTCGATAAACTACTTGATTGTTTACCTTTTAACAACTGTTGTCTAAGCTGTTTTTGGCCAAAATGGCCCGTGATTTTTTATTTGAAACCTAAGTTAGGTTCTCGCAATTTTGTAGTGTTTGGTACAGATACCTTGAATCACTGTCACTGGGACTTTAACATCAGTTGTTCATTCTGTGTACTGTACAGTGCATGAAAACAATTTTGTTAATGTTATTTTAGGACCTATTGTAGGTGCATATATTTAGTTGTATATTTTATTAAACCAGGAATATAATTGCAAAAAAAAAAAACAATCCTTTCAATACTCTTCCAAGTAATGAAATTATAAATCCATAAAATCATTATCTGGAAATGTGATGATAAGAGATTTCTCTTATTTTTATTTTTCCTAATACTAGAGGAAATCCAAAAAAAAAAAAACATCAGTAACAACGTAGGAAAACAAATTCTTTCCTTATACAGTATGTATGGGCAAAAAAAAAAAAAAAAAAACCTAATTCCATCTTGGTCCATGTTTATACAGTATAAATGTCGCGCTTTATGAGAGAGTGATATTTCCTTACCGTCCCGTTTTCATTGCCAAGACCATGGCCATAATTGTTGCCTACGTTAATTTACCGAAACTAATCAAAAGAAAAAAAATATCGATGTAAAGGACCCCAAATGGCATGAATGAAGGAGAGAAGAATGTTTGACAATGGAAAAAAAAAATCTAATGCAGTTGCCAGACTTGATACCACCTGTGATGTTTCACACACGTTGCTAACAAAAAGAGATTCTCTTCAAAGGGCAATTTTGTTTTTCATTCCAAGTTTTATTTGCGGAGGCGACTTCAATATAAATCTGTTCTCACGAAAAATTACAGAATTCGACAATATTCTGAGTAAAAAAGAAACACATCAAAAGTTTTTTCGCGCCTGTAAACAACACGTTTTCAGAAAATAAAATATGTACAGAAATAAAAAAGAACGTTTCTTTGCAGTTATGATTTTGTTACATTTTTGGACAAGGAAATTTTTTTTATGAGATTCGCTTAATATACACCCAACTAGAAAATACTAAATTTGAACATATTATGGGAATTAAGACGGAACTTGTTATACCAGAATAATTATTCTGTTCTGTACTTTTAGGTCATGGAAATGAAATTTTCTTCTATAGACGTTTTAATAAATCTTTACAAGGTAAAAGAATAAGTTAAGATTAGTTTTTTACTTACGTTTCCAATTGAAAAAGTAATGTAAGGAAAATGAGAAAAAACCAATAAAAGAAAAAGGAATATCTAAGCCATGCTGAAGGACCACTTAATGTCAGTATGTATCGATTTCTTAAATGATACAAAAGATTAAAGAGGATAATGAAAGATCTCATAAAAAGCTTGTCTGTGTTCGCTGGGTGACTGAACGGTGCCGCGACTCAGTGTGAACGGAATGTTTTGAAACATATAAAAGAATTCTTTAACGGATGTCTGTCGTTTCGTGTTGCCCTGCCGTGCCTTGTAGAGTGTGAATCGTCCCCAAGAAGCTAATTAGATACCCGAGTTTGTGTAAATGGCAACAAGATGTGGTAGTATGCTTCTTAGATGGATTGCTGGACGATTTTATTGATGTCAAATCTCTGGAAATTTTAAGCAAAGTTATAACCTGTCGGTAGTTCAAAGGAGCCTGGCCATTAGCTGTGTTTGAACAGCAACAATTTACTTTAACTGTACGTCGAGCTGTTATATCTAAGTATCGTTTCAGTCTTCGGTATTTTATCGAGAGATTGTGTAACTATTTCCATGAATAAATCATTTCTATTATCCGAGTAAGAATAGACAGATCTGTGGAAGCGTTTTCGCGTATTAGACATTGAATTAAGCGAGTGTGAAGTCACTCCTTATAAATGAATGATATTTTGTTATGTGATGCTACTTCTTTCTCCATGGGAGTCAGATCAAGTGATATCTCTCCCTAATACCCCCTATTAACTCATTCCTGTCAGGACTGATGAATATCAGTAATGAAAAAAGAAATAAAAAAAATTGTGAAAAAGAAAGAGATTGATGCTTTATTATTAACGTGAATAATTTTAGGAGAAAGTGTTAGTCAGTCTCACACGAGCCTGGAACGAGCGAGCTGATGATTGAATCACAAATAGAAAACCATTGTGGTGATAATTGACCAGCCAGTCTAGGTAGGATTCGTAACAAGTCGAGACCTCGCCAGTATTCATCGGTGCGGGGCTGTAATTTTCCCAGGATCAACTGGGGAGTTAAAAGGATATTCAGTGGCGTAGTGATTACAGAGGCAGTTTAAAGCTTTCATTTCTTTCGTTGAACCATTTTACCTCATCTTTCTATTTTTATTCTCTCTCTCTCTCTCTCTCTCTCTCTCTCTCTCTCTCTCTCTCTCTCTCTCTCTCTCTCTCTAACGTGAAGTGGACAAATAAAAAAAAAAGTACTTTTTCCCCGTCCTTAATTCTTTGACAATAAATGAACAACCCATAAATTCTGGTTTCCTATGCACACAGTATCATTTCCTTTCAAAATAAGAGCAGAAACTAAGATCTCAGGAGTAACTCATATTCTGTATAGAAGATTTCTTAAGGCAGTTCTGCCTGAGCTGTTGGCAACAGACCAAGATAAGCAGAATCCTTGCTTGGAGGTGTTCTCTTTTTGTACAAGGTTTAATTAAAGTCAGGTCAACACTGAAAATGAGAGTGAGTCGATACTACACAACTGCTAATCGATTTATGTCCAAGACAGATTAAAAAAAAAAAACAATATTTAAGCTGATTAACGTGCAATTGTTCATTAATGCTTATCAACGAAGTTTAGCTGTATTTATACACCTGAACGATGGCTCTATTACTGGTGATTACCGCATTCAAGAAAATAAAAGAGGGTCGTTGAGCTTGAATAATGCACAGGATGAAGCTACCCATCTTGGAAAGACAAATTAAGTCACAGCAGATGGAAATGAAAAGTTGCTCCTGCAAATTGGTCAAAAACAGAGGACGAATGCGGCACTTGGGAAATCAACATGGGAGGATAAGAAAACAGAGAGAGAGAGAGAGAGAGAGAGAGAGAGAGAGAGAGAGAGAGAGAGAGAGAGAGAGAGAGAGAGAGAAGTACGTTGGTTTCAAGCTAATAATTTGTAGGAGATTAATAGTAAGGAAGGTTTTAATATAAGTATTTAAGAAAGTTGACGCTTGATTTTAATGAATATCATGTAGCAGAGTTTTTCACAGGTTAAGAGAGAGGTTTAAGATAAAAAAAAAAACCTTAAAATGATAAGAGGATTGGCGTTTCCTGCAAAGCTTGCAGTTTTTATGCTTTTTATAGAACTTTTAGTACTCAGTCCACTCAGTATTTTTTAATTCCAATCCCCTTTCACGTTTGCAAATTATTTCCTTCTTTTAATGCAATTTGTGTGGGTGATATTCTCACACCCATACACTTCTGACAGGTTTTAGGCACCTCCTTATATGCTTTCATTTTATTGGATATTCATCAGGAGTATTACATACCCTGTAGGACTTTTCCTACAAAACTACACGTAATTCGAATAGATTGCACTCTATTCGAATTAAGTGTAGTTTAATTCGAACAGAGTACACTCTATTCGAATTAAGTATAGTTTAATTCGAGCCGAGTACACTGTATTCGAATTAAGTGTAGTTTTGTAGGAAAAGCCCAATAGGGTATGTAATACACCCGATGAATATCCGGTAAAATGTAAGGAGGTTCCTGAAACCTGTCAGAAGTTTATGAGTTTAAGAATATCACCCAATCAAATTGTATTAAAAGAAGGAAATAATTTGCAAACGTGAAAAGGGCTCTTTTGGTTTGGAATTAAAAAATACTCAGTGGACTTAGTACTAAAAGTTCTATAAAAAGCATAAAAACTGAAAGCTTTGCAGGAAACGCCAATCATCTTATCATTCTAAGGTTTTTTTTTATCTTAAACCTCAAAGATAAAATAAATGAAAAACCATTTATTCCAGATTTATATAATTTACTTTATTGAAAAAATGAATTTTACTGAAACTGAAATCAGTTGAAAGTTTCTCAGCTCCAAGTTATACCAAAGGATGTATTAAAAAGTTAGAGACGTTTCATATTTTTTTTTTATTTCGAAATATATCAAAGGATATTTCCAGATCACTATTGATTCTCAGCTCTTTAGAAGAAAGTATAAGTCTGAACTTTTAATTTACATAACTTAAAGCTTTTTCGATAATATTATTGATGTACGAGCTATATAAAGCTAGCAAGTTAATGACAGTTAAACGAATGATGAATAAAAATTAGGAAACAAAACTATGAGAATATTAACGTGAATGAAAATTAGGAAATAAATTATGAGAATATTAACTTAACTGCAGAAACTATATAATAATGAAGTGTTCATAGAAGTTAGAAATATATATAAAAATATCCAAATGGGCTAATGATTTTATGTTGAATTTGCAATTTCACGAAAGGCCGCTGGCAGACCTCTTTCTGTTCCATTAGATAGCATAAGGAACAGCCAAGGTTTTCCTTGGTATGTGTTTCAGATATTCCCCTTCTTTTCTTCGGTTCATGTTAACGTGTTGAACATGACTTGGTTTAATTTCTGCAAAATTGCGCTCCCAGCAGGGAAAACACCTGCTATTTTCCCAGTGCAGTTTTTTTTTTAGGTATTTACTCTCTTTTGGCTAGACGCTCTTTGTATTTCGTTATTGTAGCAGACATTGGGAATCATTTACACTGACTTTAATTTATTTTCATAATGTAAAGGAGTTCGCTAAAAATTATAATTCCATCCCAGAAATTACGAATACTTGTAAAATATTATTCATAACGTTGACTTATCTTCCACCACTTACTTCTTAGTAAATAAATATTATTTGTTCTCGCATTTTCCAACCCTGATATTTAAAATGATAACACGCCCACTCTGTATAAATTTATGGTTCTGATATTTTGATGTGCTTGCATGTAAATAACATTTTGTAAATTGTAAATTGTTAGATTTGCAGGAAAACTTGATGATTATATACATCTCTTGGTATGAGATGATTTGGTAGCATTTTACGATTCTAAGACTCGCCAAAAATTCTCGAGAATGTAGTTTAAACGAATTCAAGTAGACCAACAATTATGTGAAACCGTAATATAAGCCTATAGTGATATATAAGAATATACCATTATATCCCATAACAGTATATAAACCTACTCATGTAGGCTTGTATAATGGTCACATAGTTTATATTCTGATACAATATAAAAGAAAACATTTGATTATACTGCTTCTTTCCACGAGTGAGTTTCTTTGTTGCCTCAGAAACGAAGGAATAACCTCATGCACCAATGACCTATATTTGTCTCTTACATAATATACCTAGCGTTATTATTATTATTATTATTAGTATTATTATTATCATTAATTTTTTTTGGGGGGGGCGGGTCTGTCATAGTCATCCTATTCGACTGGGTGGTTTTTATAATGTGGGGTTCCGGGTTGCATCCTGCCTCCTTAGGAGTCCATCACTTTACTCACTATGTGCACTGTTTCTAGTAGCACACTCTTCTGCATGAGTCCTGGAGCTACTTCGGTATCTAATTTTTCCAGATTCCTTTTCAGTGATCTTGGGATCGTGCCTAGTGTTCCTGTGATTATGGGCACAATTTCCATTGGCATATTCCATATCCTTCTTATTTCGATTTTCAGGTGTTGATACTTATCAATTTTCTCTCTTTCTTTCACATCTACTCTATTATTATTATTATCATCATTATTATTATTATTATTATTCAGCAGATGAAACCTGTTCAGAAGGAACAAGCCCACCAAAGGGGCCATTGACTTGAAATTCAAGCTTCCAAAGAATATTAAGGTGTTCATTTGGAAAAAGTAAAAGGAGGTAAAGGGAAATGCAAAAGGGAGAGATCCCACATATCTCATCTAGAATATTAAGCATTACTGAGCAATTAGTGCCCTTCTCAGTCTTCTGTACCATAGTCAGCCAGAGTAACCTATGATTGCCTCTCATACATAAAAGCAGTGACCAGTAATATCACTTGAAAATCCAACCCTTCAGTAACTACTTTCTAGCGGATGGATACAATAGAATTCGCTTGCGTTAATTTTTCCTTCCTTATGTAATGTGAAAGTAAAATATTCCATGTTTAAACTTAGTTACTTGAAAGAAATGGTCGTCGGGTGGAAATTAACGTATGAAAACTTCATATTGAAAGCTCAAGTAATATATATATACAGTATATATATATATATATATATATATATATATATATATATATATATATATATATATATATATATATATATATAATGCATTATATGAATGCATTCTTGAATGCATTACTGAATGAAATAAAAGACTCGAAAGGTTTATTGAACTGAAATAGTACTGGGGCTACATTCATACGCTGGTATTTTTATTTTATCGACCCACCGATAAGATTCATAATTCTTATAAAGGGGCATGCAATAGTATTTTGAAAGAAGGTTCATATACACACAACATATATATATATATATATATATATATATATATATATATATATACTGTATATATACTGTACATATACTATATATATATATATATATATATATATATATATATATATATATATATATATATATATATATATATATATATATATATATATATATATATATATATATATATATATATATATATATATATATATATATATATATATATATATATATATATATATATATATATATATATATATATATATATATATATATATATATATATATATGAACCTTCTTTCATAATACTACTACACACACCTATATAAGAATTATGAATCCTTATCGGTGGGTCAATAAAATGAAAATACCAGCGTATGAATGAATGTAGCCCCAGTACTATTTCAGTTCAATAAACCTTTCGACTCTTTTATTTCATTCAGTAATGCATTCCAAGAATTTATCCCCGAGGGTAAGTTATAATGGAGTGCCCCTCGGAGAAAAGCTCTTAATGCATCTTCTTGTTTGCTTGTTTGTCCTAACAGAGTAAATTTATCTTTATAATGCATGAAGTCAACAGATTTTATTACAATATTTGCCTTTTTGGATGTTTTAATGCCTACTGACAGGGATTTCGCGGATGAAATTTAAGTTTTGATGCAAAAACCATCTTGTGGTAAAAGAAATGTTTTTCAGTATTATTTAAATGCGTCTTAATTTGAATACTGGTCCTTGCACAATGGAAAGCATTTACATTTCAACTGATCGCCGTTGGCATTAAAGCAAGAGGCTTCCCCGCCATTCAGCGGTGGTTCTTTTCCGTCCTTAAAGCGGTTGCAACCATTCATTTTGCAGTTCAGTGCTTTTGGACTTAGTCAGCAATAAGAAATAGTATAGCAAAACGCCACGGTAGTCTGCCATAAATAGATTTGCCTGACTGTTTCAGGGAGATATTATGTGCGGACGAAGGTGGTTCTTTTGAGGTTAAGAAGACTCACGGGACATCTTTAAGTGTTTAACAAAATGCGAGTCGTAGTTTTTTTTTTTTTTTTTTTTGAGAAGGTTGGGAAACTGAAACACTGACATTAATACTAGCAAAGGAAGATGAGACAGGCATCGAAATGTGTCACTATGAAAGAACAAATCATTGTCCAGTTTTTTGTTTTTCTTTTCTTTGGAAAAATGGGAAGCGGTATTATTGTATTTGATGTGAAAGGAAATTTAGGTGACAGAATTCCAAATATAGAAAGAAAATGAAGAGTACCATCCAGAGATGTGTTTCAAAAGGGACTGATTCTTAGAAAAATGCAATTCACTAAGAAGAATTTTACATCGTATTCTTAGGAACGGGATGTCAGTAAAAGCAGCCATTATGGCGGAGTTGACTTGTGGTTTATTAGATGAATATAGCAGAGATGTTCCCATGAATGCTTTTATGGTGAGCGTAATTTACAACGGAATAATCAGTTACATTTAGGAGAAATGGATTAAAAATGGATTTGGCATCTAGATATAGAAGTGTTAGAGAGAAGATAAACTCTCTCCAAGGAGATGTTGATCTTTTCGTCAAGTTCATATAATATATCATCTGTTTCTTATGCATCAAGCTTTATTAAGATTGATATAGCCTACGATTAAAGAAGAATATATGGGCTATATTAGAAATTATATGATTTTTTTTTTTTTACAAAACATCGGGCTAATTAGCACACGAGAATAGACGTAAGATATGGTAACTTGAAACAGTACATCCAAAATAAGGATTTTTTTCGCACACAGGGAAGTCACTCTTCAAACGAACATATTTTCGCAGGAAACTGTGTAGATTAGTTTTTAGAAGGAGCGTTTAATCTTATACAGCCTTCTAGATGCTTAATATTAAGAACATGCCTCTCGCGGACTCGTCAGTAGTTATACCTCGTTCGTTTTCTTCAACTTGACTGACTTCATCTAAGGAATTTAATGATCTATAACTTTTTTCTTTATCTACCCACACCTACCCTAGCTGTAGAAAAATAAAAAGCTACTTAAAAACGTCTGTACTTCTTTTATATTCATACATAACGATCTAAATTTGGAAACGTAAAGACCTTAAACAAGTAGTAAAGTTACCTTTCTTATTTTTTTTCTTCCCATTTTCAAGTGTCCGTTACCATTAATATTATTTTCCTCAATTTTCATCTGGAACTACATAGAAATATCTAATAAATTCAGTAGCCTCCAGTCTCATTACAAGCAGCTAATATCGCCTTAAAAGAGCTTATAACAATAACTTCCTAATTGGGGATTTTAACTCCACTGCCACTGGTGCAGTTGGTCGATCGCTTAAACCATTGTAACTAAGCAGATCAAGTTTTGGCCTACTTTTGCAGTGTTCAGTGCCCCAAGTCCTCAAAGTGGAGGTTATTGTTAACAACTTTCATTTTTCGATTATCAACAACACCACTTGAGGATGTATCGGTCCCGTTTACCTTCGTAACTAAAAGTGTCTTTAATAGAACTTATTATTTCATCAGAATTGCCTTAACTCTTTTTCTATATCCCGGTGAACACTGCGTCATTAGCAACGGTAAGTTTATCCATACCTTATTAATTTTGCTTGCTTTCTGATGTTTTATGAATACGATTGCTCAATAAACACGAAAAAAACCTACTTAAGTTTCGCATCATTTGTTACCCCTTTTTCCCATATTCATAACTCCCCGTGCACTGTAGGCGCTAAGGCTCTTTGCAGCGTGCCTTCGGCCCCTAGCTGCAACCCCATTCGTTCCTTTTGTACTGTACCTCCTTTCATATTATTTTTCTTCCATCATACTTCCCACCCTCTCCTAACAACTGATTCATAGTGCAAATGCAAGGTTTTCCTGCTGTTGCACCTTTCAGACTTTTACTGTCAATTTCCGTTTCAGCGCTGAATGAATGACCTCATCGGTCCCAGTTCTTGGACTTTGGCCTAAATTCTATATTTAACTCAATTCAATTCAATTCATATTCATAAGTCTCAGTTCCCGTAAAAAACTATTTAACCACGCTATTTAATCTCATCATTCTCTACAACGCCACGAGTGAATAGGCTCCTTTCAGTTCCATAGGTGATAAAACATTTTTGCCCTTTCAAATTTTAAATAAAACTGTTCTATGAAAAACACTCGACCCATGAGTCCTTTACCCGTTAAAACTCACAGTGCTGTTCGCTTTCCAAGCCTTTGTTTTGCCATGTTTTATTTGTGAAAACTGCTCAATTTATGGACAGAAATATATTAACCCTGTTAGTCTTACAATTTACTCCATCCAGTATTTTCCAATGGAAGGGGTATTTATTTTTTCATCCATTTCTTATTTACCATAATATGCATTTCACAACCTGGTCTGTTACCCAGTTAAATTCTTCACAATTTTCCAGATATCTTCATTTTGTAATTCCATCAGCGATTGGAGATCTATAGTAAACGCTTCAACATTATAATATCTTAGCTTATATGCTGTTGGAGTTCTATACACCAACGGTCGTTCCACAATCTTACGCTCTCGCTAGACGTCTTTCTGTTTGGACATTTTGGCTCCATTTCACTTGACATCAAATTTCCTCTTTACAGTTTACGCCTTTCTAAGTGGTACCTTTCCTCATGACGTTCAAATTAGGACTTACTTCATGAATCTCGCATTTCTAATTTTTTTTTTTTACCTGAGTTCCTGTTCGTCTGGTTTCTGTATGCAGTGTTTCCATTTTATTTTTAAAGATTTTTTAAACTATATTATCTACGGTATATATGTATATATATATATATATATATATATATATATATATATATATATATATATATATATATATATATATACATATATGTATATATATGTATATATATATATATATATATATATATATATATATATATATATGTTATATATATATACATACATATATATATATATATATACACATACATATACGTATATATTTATATATATATATATATATATATATATATATATATATATATATATATATATATATATATATATATATATATATATATATATATTTCTTCTTTTAACGTGCTTGTTTTTCCCATTTGTGTGGGGTAAGCACGTTGCCTTCTTTTGAAGGACTTTGATTTTTTTATATATATATATATATATATATATATATATATATATATATATATATATAATGTATATATATATATGTATGTATGTATGTATACATGCCAACTCCATTTTAGTGTGACTGATTATTTCGTAGCAAATTACACTTACCATAAATACCTTCATTGGAACATTCTGAATTCTAGTTGTCCCCATGGACGTACCTTTTACTTTCGGGTTCCCTGGAACGAAAATGATCAGTGCACTTCCGCTACATTCATCTAACAAACTCATATCGGCTCGAGCACAATGGCTGTTATCACTGACATCCCCTTTCCAGGAATATGCGAGAGAATTCTTCTTAGGGAATTGCATATTTCTGAGAATCCTCCCTTTTCAGAACACATCTCTTCATTTTCTTCCATTTATGGAACTCAGTCACCTGAATTTGCTTGCAATTCAAATCAAATAACTCCGGTTTCCATTTTTGAAAGGACAGAAAGACCAAAACCTGGGCAATGATTTGTTTTTTCAATGTCTGTGTCACCTTCATTTACTAACATTAATTTTTGTTTTTCTGTTTCCAACCCCCCCCCCAAAAAAAAAAAAAAACTGGAACACGCACTTTGTTAATCACTTAAACATGTCCTCGGAGTCTTCTTAACCTCAAAAGAGCCACCGTCATGCGCACATAATATCTTCCCGAAACAGTCAGGCCAGTTTATTTATGGCTGACGATACCATTCCTTATTGCTGACGCAAGACCAAATGCACTGGACTGCATAAGGAATGGCTGCAACCACTTTCAGGAAGGAAAAGAACCTCTGAATGGTGTGGAAATCTCTTGCTTTGATCCTAACGGCGATCAGTTGAAATGCAAATGTTTTTCGTTGTGTAGGGAACAGTACTCAAATTGCTCTGCATTCAAAATGAATCTCTAAAGGCTTTTTTACCAAACGGTGATTTTTTAATCAGAACTTAAATTTCATCAGCAAAATCCCTGTCAGAAGGCATTAAAAATATCCACAAGGCCATTTGTCAATAAAATCGGTTGAACTTCAGTGCATTATAAAGATAAATAGATTTATTCTGTTAAAATAAACAAGCAAACAAGAAGTGCATTAAAAGCTTTTCTCCGAGGGGCGCTCCATTATTACTTGCACTAGGGATAAATTCTTGGAAGCCATTACTGAATGAAATAAGAGTTGAAAGGTTTATTGAACTGAAATAGTACTTGGGCTACATTCATACGGTGGTAATTTTTTTTTTTTTATGTACCCACTGATAATTTTTATGTATATAGTAGTATTATGAAAGAAGGTTCATACACACACACAAACGTACACACGCACATATATATATATATATATATATATATATATATATATATATAAATCTATATATATACATATATATATATGTGTATATAATATATATAATATATATATATATATATATATATATATGTATAAGTATATATTATATATACTTATATATACAGAGACACACACATACTGTATATATATATATATATATATATATATATATATATAGTATATATATATATATATATATATATATATATATATATATATATATATATACAGTATATATATATATATATATATATATTCTGTTACTTTTTGAAATATACGTTTGTAACTGTAACAAAAAAAATTGTTCTCATAGCTCCAACTTTTCTTTACTCGTTTTGGATATGCTTGTCACCTCAAAGCCTAAGGTCCGTAACAAGAAATTGTGCAGGTCGTCACTGATTTCGACCCCGCTCCCTGAGCCAACAAAGAAATAGCTTCGGGGAAAGGATTCAGTATAATTTACAATTTTACTAGTAAATCCAACCATTCAAAAAACCTTACTTTCTTTATTACATGTAAGTGCAGTAGCGTCAACAGAACAATACTTTTATACAGAGTGCGTGTTATCATTTGCAGTTTTATTTTATACTTCAAGGCTGGAAAGTGAAAAATCCAGTAATTCATTCAGAATTAAATAAAAATAAATATATGATAAGATATTAGCAGTGGAATATGAATCAGTACAATATATACTAATACTCTTAAGGCATTCGTAAGTTTGTGGGTACCATAACAGTTTTTTAGCGCACTCCTGTATTTTAAGAAATCAAATTCATGTCAGTGAAAATGATTCCCCATGTTTGTTACAATAACGAAATTCAAAGAGCGTCGAACTAAAGGAAAGTAAAAACATTTTTAAAAAAACTGCATTGGGAAAATAGCAGGTGTTTTCCCAGCTGAGAGTGCAACTGGGCAGAAATTAAACCAAGTCATGTTCAACACGTTAACATGAACCGAAGAAAAGAACGGGAATATCTGAAAAAAATACCAAGGAAAACCTTGCCTGTTGTCCTTATGCGATATAATGGAATAGATGGGCGTCTGCAACAGTGGTCTTTCATGAAATTGCAAATTCATCTTCAAGCTATTAGCCCTTTTTCGATATTCTCTTATATATTTTGAACTTCTATGAGAACTTCATTAAAATATATTTTCCGCAAAGTAATATTCTTATAGTTTTGTTTCCTAATTTTTTTTTTTTACTGTAAGTCATCGGTCTCTTAATTGTCAATAGCTTTCTACCTTTACCTGACTCATATATCAGGAATGCTATTGAAAAAGTTCAAAGTTTTAGGGTATAAAACTCGACACATTTATTTTCTTCTAAAGCGTTGAGTGTAAATAATGATTTAGGGATATTCTTTTTTGATATAGTTAGAAATAACAAGAGCACGACTCATGCCTTGATAAAACGTTTCCTCTTTTTTCATATATCGCGCGTTCCGTACTATTAGTATGCATTTATTTATCCCGCAATAAATTCTTATTTCACATCCTGTTATATGTCCAGAGTTGAAAGCCGTTTCCTGCAAAGCATTTAGTTATCATGCTTTTAACTACCCAGTTAAAAAGTACTCCTCTAACTTAAGCAATTTCTGCAAATTGCTTACTTCTTTTGACTCCATGTAAACCCATAAGTTCATTGGGGATTTACCAGAACTCATAAAATTATGACAATGTTTTCTGGTACCAACTTATATGCTCTTAGTGTCGTCGGTTTTATTCCATCGAAATCTGCCCTCACTTCCTCATCAGGATTACTATATATCTTTCAAGCTTTTCCTACTAAACTACGTTTAATGAGAATAGTTTGTGTACTCTTTAGCCATGCCTACTGACTAGCTACCCTCTCTAAACGTATGAAAAATTCTGCTTCATGCTACTTATTAGAATTAAGCACCAACTTTCTTACATATTTACATTAAAAACTTAATGCCTGTTAATCTACATATTATTAGCTTGGAACCAATGTGCCTCTCTCTCTCTCTCTCTCTCTCTCTCTCTCTCTCTCTCTCTCTCTCTCTCTCTCTCTCTCTCTCTTCCTGCCTTGTTGATTTCCCAAGTGCCTCGTTCTCTCTCTCTCTCTGTTTTTCATCCATTTGCAAGAGCAACTTTTCATTTCCATCTGCTGTAACTTAATTTGTCTTTCCAAGATGCGTAGCTTCAGCCTGTGTATTGCTCAAGCTCAACGACCCTCTTTTATTTTCTTGAAATTTGTTAATCACCATTCGTAACAGAGGCGTAAAAATACAGCTAACCTTCATTGATAAGCATTAATGAACAATTGCACTTTATTCAGCTTACATATTGTTTTTTCCTAATTTGTGTTGGACACAAATCGAGTAGACTCTTACGTAGTATTCACTCACCCTCACTTTCAGTCTTGACTTAACTTTATTTATGCTTTATATAAAAAGAGAAAGCGTCCGAGCAAGGGTCCTACTTATCATGGGTTCCTACCAACAGCTTAGGCAAAACTGACCTACGAAACCATCAACACCTAATATGGGTTACTCCTGAGGTCTTAGTTTCTGCTCCTATTTTGAAATGAAATTATGCTGTGTTCAGAGGAAACCAGAATTTATGGGTTGTTCATTTATTGTCAACGAATTAAGGAATGGAAAAAGTAGTTTTTTTTTATTTGTTGTCCACTTCACGTTAGAGAGAGAGAGAGAGAGAGAGAGAGAGAGAGAGAGAATAAAAGTGGAAAGAATAGGTAAAATGGTTCAACGAAAGAAATGAAAGCTTTAAACTGGCTCTGTAATCACTACGCCACTGAATATCCTTTTAACTCCCCAGTTGATCCTGGGAAAATTACAGCTCCGCACCGATGAATACTGGCGAGGTTCTCGACTTGTTACGAATCCTACCTAGACTGGCTGGTCAATTATCACCACAATGGTTTTCTATTTGTGATTCAATCATCAGCTCGCTCGTTCCAGGCTCGTGTGAGACTGACTAACATTTTCTCCCAAAATTATTCACGTTAATAAAGCATCAGTCTCTCTTTCTTCTCACTATTTTTATTTCCATTACTGATATTAATCAGCTATAGTATGAATGAGTTAATTGGGGATATTAGGAGAGATACCGCTAGACTAGACGCCCGTGAAGAAAGAAGTAAAATTACATAATAGCCTCATTTATTAATAACATAGTCAGTTCACGCTGCTTTAATGTCTGATATATGGGAAAACGCGTACACAGACCTATCTGACTCTTTTTACTCAGAGAACAAAAAAAAAAAAAAAGAAGAATAGAGACACGGTCACTCGATGAAATACCCAAGTCAGATGTTTTACCTAGATATTCCCGGCCAAAGCACACTCAACATGAATGGCTGTGCACACTTATTCCTACGGGCCATGTTCGTTTTAACTAAAGAGAGAACGCAACTTTGATCAAAAAATTCAGGAGAGTTTACATCAATAAAAGCGTCCAGCAATCCACCTAAGAACCGTACTGCCGCATCTTGTTGTCATTTAGCAGTTCGCATATTTAATTAGCCTCTTGGGGACGAGTCACACTCTAGAAGTCACGAGACGAGAGACATTCATTAAAGAATTCTTTTATATGTTTCAAAACATTCAGTTCACACTGAGTCACGGCATCGTTCAGTCACCCAGCCGACACGACAAACTTTTCTTGAGACCTCTCTTTGTCTTGATTATTATTATTATTATTTTTTTTTAGACTTCTCTTTGTCGTCTTTGAGAAACTGCTAATTAGGTTAATTTGGAGGTAAATCTTAGGTACTGAAGACTATTATTTCTCTTAGATGAAAATAACGAGATGGTTTTGGCAGTTAACCGACTATGATGTTCCTTTTCAGTACTCTGTAGCTGTGATTTAATGTTTAAGAATGAGAAAGAGAGAGAAGCAGTTAAAGATAAAGAGAGGGGAGGAAAGAAAGTAAAAAAAAAGTACTAATAACTAAAGGCATCAGTTAAGAAATAGATACATACTGACATTAAGTGGTCCTTCATCATGGCTTAGATATTCATTTTCTTTCATTGCTTTTTCTCATTTTTCTTTCATTACTTTTTCCATTGGAAACGTAAGTAAAAAATTAATCGTAACTTATTCTTTTACCTTGTAAAGATTTATTAAAACGGCTATAGAAGAAAACTTCATTTCCATGACCTAAAAGAACAGAACAGAATAATTATTCTGATATAACAAGTTCCGTCTTAGTTCCCATAATGTATTCAAATCTAGTATTTTCTAGTTGGGTGCATATTAAGCGTATCTCAAAAAAAAAATGTTGTCCAACAGAGGGAAGATAAAAATGCAACAAAATCATAAGGGGAAAGAATTTTTTTTATTTCTATACATATTCTATTTTCTAACAAGTGTTGTTTACAGAGGCGAAAACACTTTTGATGTGTGTTTCTTTTTTTACTCAGAATATTGTGGAATTCTGTAATTTTTTTGTGAGAACAGATTTATACTGATGTCGCCTCCACAAATAAAACTTTGAATGAAAAACAAAATTGTCCTTTGAAGAGAATCTCTTTTTTGTTAGCAACGTGTGTGAAACATCACAGGTGGTATCAAGTCTGGCAACTGCATTAGATTTTTTTTTTTATTGTCAATCATTCTTCTCTCCTTCATTCATGCCTTTTGGTCCCTTTTCATCGATTTTTTGTTGCTGTTTATTAGTTTCGCTAAATTAACGTAGGCAACAATTATGGCCACGGCTGTTGACGCCGAAAATGGGATGGCAAGGAAATATCACTTTCTCCCAAACTACGGCACCAATTTAAATATGGGCTAAAGGCCGCCACTAACGTTCAGTTATACCTGCGCAGTTGTGCCTGCACAGTCGGCCTGTGAAGGCAAATCTTCACCACTCAGTCCTTCGTAGCAGCCATGGCGTCAACACACGATGCTCTGACTGCAATTGGCTTGCTGATATCATTAAAAAAAATTTATAACATCAAGTAAGATGTCCAGTGAGTGGTTAAAAAAAACGAATTCAATACTCCCGTGCGAATTTGTTAAAATAGTTTAAATTTGGCCTCAAGTACTTTCATAATGTTTATTTAATATTTTGTGAATGAAGGAAGAGTTCCATGGGAAGATAGTTGTGTTCATTAAGTTAGTAACTGTTTTTCATTTCAAAGCTGACATATATAGGCCTGATATTGTTTTTCTCTGTTTCATTGAAATGCTTAATACAGACTTGTTTTCATTTTAAGAATGTCATTTTAAGAATGACTTTCTTATGATGTGATACAACGAGTGAGCATCCATAGTTTACTACAGTTCCTTTGTATCATTTGTGTGTTTATCAGTCTAATTTCATTTCAAAACTTGCTTACATGGGATGTGATCAAAGTATAAACATGCATAGCCTAACATTGATTTTTTTTATCAATGTTGAATATTATTTTGTTCTCATTTTAAAAATGAATTACATATATGATGCATAATCATGAATAGACGCATTATAGGCCTATTCTTGTTTTACATTACTTCACCATAATGAATATTTATTCTCATTTAAAAACTGACTTGCTTATATGGTTTATAACCACGAATAAACATATGTAATATGTAGGCTTAATCTGTTACGATAGCCTTTGGATTTTATTTGCCCAAGCAAAGTCTCATTCATATAGATTTCAATGAAATCTACAAGACTTTCAGGAATGATGCTGCCACTTTTAGCCTTCATTATACATAATTATTTTTTCCTGTGGAAAAATGGCAAAATTATAAATATATATTATCCTGACATCCGTATCAAATATAAAAAAATAAGTAAATCCGATATATCATCAATTTAGGTATAAACACATTTAAATCTAATAAAACTCAACTCTGTTCTTGACTGGTATATGCTATCTGTCCGGGTCGGAAAGCGAACTGAGCCAGAAAAGTTGCCTTCCCACATTAACGTTGAAGTGCGCATGCGCAGCCGTTTGGCCGGAGGCTTATCGATCGAGATGAGGTATTTGCTCAGGCCACCTGCGCAGGCGAGAAAAACTGTGCAGGTTGTTCACATTAATGTTCAGTTTTGCCTGCACAGGCCGACTGTGCAGGCATAACTGCTCAGGCGTAACTGAACGTAATGGCGTTACCTGCGCAGTTATGCCTGTGCAGGCAAAACTGAACGTTTATGGCGGCCTTAAGAGGGAATTAAGCTCAGTGACCACTACAGCCCCTACCTAAGGCCAGTCTTATAAACAACTTTACTTTTTTCTTGTTTTTTTTTCGAGACATATAAGGAAGAAGTCTGCTTTTTCTATGTTTTTATGCATCTAGTTTTGCGCAAATGTTCTCTGTGTCAGGAAAATGGAAACGATAATATAATCAATCCTAAAGTAACAATAACAAAATTATACTTTCACGTACTGCTCATAAGATGAACATCTAATGTGGAGAAACTACCAGTGATAAGATTCAAGGTAACATTACAAAAGCTACAAAGTAAAGAGAACCGACCTAAGGTTTAGAATATAAAGCCGTAGGCCACTTTGGCCAAAACAGCTTTAACAAAGCAGCTTTGACAAGATAAATAATAAAGTAGTTTCTCGACTACTGAAAATATTTGACAAGAACCTGCAAAATCTTGTACGTGAGAGGTAGCAGTATATATAACAAATTTCACTGGTAGCTGTAGAGGCAACGGTGAAAATAAGAGGAATTGGTATGGTCTACAGATAACTGAAAGTTTGTAAACTATTTATTACAGTGAAATAAATATTAAAAGTAATCCAGAGCATATATTTTGGTCTCCCAAAATTTAACATTCTTCTGATGGAGAAGTTTTGCAGTTGTTATACTCTCTTTTCTTTGTTAATTAATTGGGGAAAGTAAATATAGGGACTTGTCTGAACAAGTATCGTTGACATGGGGTACCTTAAAATGAAGTTCTTTTTCGTAAGGTCTTGTTCATGCAATTACCATGATGGCATAAAATGACGTCTTCTTAAGATTGAAAAAAAGGTAAATCATAAATCATATGTATCAACTTCAAAGTTAGTTTTACAAACAAGAACTCTTGTAAATGAGGAATTCTGAGAAGTCTTTTTCCCAAAATCTTACTGTGCTAGTAGTTCGAACCCCTTCTTTACTTTTTAAATAAAAATTTATCATGTAGCTTCTCATGTATAATAAGTGATGATATGTTTATATATTTTCAAATCCTCCTCATAACATATCTCCCTATAGCCAGAAAAAATGATTTTTTCACGTTTTTCTGTGGAACCTTTCCCTCATTAACAAAAAGCTGCACCTCACTGATACATCTATAAACTTTAGGAACCAGTTCATCCTAAAACTTTTAATTGTGCTCCCAACACCTTAACAACTTTCACAAACATTCTAAACGTTAAATTAAACCAATCTACCCTTACATCATACAGTTTGTAACATTTAGATTCCCTCCACTCAAAAAATATTTCAAAAAGCTCCTTTTTATAAAGAGCACAGTGTAATGCTTTTTATAAAGCTTCCTTACATTTGAATTTTTATTCTAAAACCAATTTACTTTCTAACATTTATCTGGCCATTTACTTCCTTCATATAGGGTTACTCCTTCATACATGAACGTGTTCAGATTTGCCGCAAGAATTAATTATTTTTCTTCTTGTTCTTTCTTGTAGTTATTATTGTTTTGTCTCTTGCATATATGTGTCATATTATTAACCTATAACACATCCTTGCTGCCTAACTAGCCAAATCCTTGTATATTTCAAAGCTCACACCTCGACTCTTCTTCTATATCTTTATTGATAATTCCATTTGTTATATTTTAATCTTTAAAGTGCAGCTCAAAGGTTCTCATCTCGATCATGATAAAGTTATCTATTAACAAGACGATAAAACAAATATAATTGGTCGTTAATTAGGACACCAGTAACAGTGATTTGACGTTTTACAATTGTTGTTGACTCTCCAAGAAAGTGTTTTTTAAAAGTGTTAGTTGACTGCTCTAGTTCCTGGATATCCCTGAAATCGAGAGATTCATAATGTATTCTGTATATAACTGAGATGTATGCATGACGTTTGTTGATTAATATCTTTTTTAGTTGTAAGCTGCTTTGATTATAGGTTGATGGAAAGTAATTCAACTTCTTTAAGGCCAAACCAAATTAAGCTTAATTAGGTTTGGCCTTAAAGAACTTGAATGATGAGGTAATTTATATTAATGATTTTTAACACAGTTCTCTTTTTAGGTATGTTAATCTGTAAAGATTATACTATAATGCATGCATGCATGGCATAAGTTCTGGAATTTTGTGATAAACGGCCAGCCTGTCTTTGACTCATAAGGGAAAATATCCAAAGCCATTGATGTATTTTTTTTTTTTGTCTTATTTTACCAAGATAGGAAGTAATGAAATAACTAAGGGAAAATATATCTGAGGACCTCGGTTATAATTATCGCTGACGTCATCAAAGCAGTAGAACTCTCGTGTGTCAAGTGAACAACTGCGTTAGAAAATGCTCTTTGAAATTGTCCGAGGTATCTGTCACGTACAATTAATAGTTTTATTTGTAGCAGTGATAAGACTCTAATGTAACTGCACTGGGTAGGGAAAATCTCCATGACTGAATCGAGAAAAAAATTCTTATAAAATACCTTCACTAACTGATTGTGCCTCTCTGGGTAGAAATCATCTTTCCAAGATATTTTGAACCAGGATCATTCATGGGCTTAATTTCTAGAGTTTCCTCATTACCTCAAAAACTGTGGAATTAGTGCTTCAAAGAAGGCAGTGCTTTGGATATCTGTTTGATAATTATTTTCCAAGGTCGCAAGTTAAATAAATGGGTAAAACTTTTGATATTTTTTCGATTTGAATGCAACATTCTGGGCAGATACCATGGGAGCTGGCTAGATATTAACCTCATATATTTTCAACCTTACTCTGTGTTTCTAGGTTAAAAGGTCAATGAAGGTCAACATTTTATTGTTCTCTGATTTTCAGGAAACATGAAACAGGTACTTTTGCCATAGATGAAAATTTCCCTGATACATATATACTGTATATATATATTTATATATATAATATATATTTATGTATAAAATATATATTTATATATATTATATATATGTGTGTGTGTGTTTGTGTGCATATGTGATGTGTGTGCATTTACACGCGGGTGTAAGTACTTAAATGGTCGTCATTTCTGTTCATATATACTTCAGGAAGCTCCCTCTGTAACGAGTGAGAGGTGTACCTTTAACGTTCCTTGCATTATATACTTGTGTGTGTGTGTGATCAGGACGCTCCATCACCATGAATGGAAAGAGATGACGTTATCAACGCTCTCTTCCTTGGCGATATGGCTCTCCTTTTTTGCCTCGCCCGGAGCTCTGTTATGACCCGGAAACTTCAAAAAAATTCCAGATGATATCATAATAAAGGACCTTTCCGGGAAATGAAATGGGCTTCACGTCTGTTATTCCGGGAGGAATACTCAAAGCAATGAATATCTAGCTGGAGAGAGGATTGGAGGGGAAAGTGAGCAGAGATCACATATACTGCACTGGAGTATAAGCCATTTTAAATTTTTCATCATGTTTGAGATAATAATACAATCAGTTGGGTGCTAATAAGATGAAGTGACTGTATTGTTTTCTCAGATAATTTGCATAGAGGTCAAGTCCAACCAGCCTACTGGTTCAACTGTATATAAAATCACACACGCACACACACACACACACACACATATATATATATATATATATATATATATATATATATATATATATATATATATATATATATATATATATATATATATATATATATAATTTTATGGCGAAACTTATAAAAAAGTAAATCAGCTTCGTTTTATTTATGAAGAGCCATTCACATGTATATCTGAGATATTCTATTCGGACATTTCTGTGCCCGTCAACGAAATTCTTGGTAGGTTTTACTTTCGTCTCTCTTTCTAATCACTGTTTGGTAATTATACCTCTCCTTAACAAAGGTAACTCGAAACACGAAGTCCCTCGTTGATCCTTTGTCTAATAATAATATTTTTTCTGTGTAACGCAGTCGTTCAGCTCCTTTACCCTCTTATTAAACACTTAACTGTGCAAGAATAAAACAATTAGAAAGAGTCATGATACTCCCAGTCTATCATATCATCAGTCACAATAAATCATGTAATGAAGGCAGTGTTCGGTTTAGTATCCCTAAACATTTAACCCTTGTCATTTTTGGTTATTTTTTCCTGTGACTATTGCTCTTCTTCAGGAAGGTGATTCACGCCTTTTCGCATGTAATCATAATCACTAACATTTACTACCAAATCCTGATATATATCAATTACTTCCGTCACTTTAACAATCCAAATAAGCATTTATTAAACTAGTCATAGTTTCCACTTATACTCATAACACTATTAAGAACCAACTGAAAGCTTTTCTTTCATTAAAAAAATCATTATCATCAGTTTTTTCCTCAGAAAATTCTGGTTTTTTTTTTGTACTACAATTTTTACATTGCCATATATATAATCTGTGACACTGAAATTTCTTTCCATTCACTATTATTCACAAAATAAATTGTAAAGAAAATCTACAGCCTATAAGCAAACTGCCTTTTTTATTTTCTTCGTAAACCATTTTAACATTCAGTACACCATTTTTATTGTTTCTGTTTACCGTCAAAACCTCCTTGAGATTTTCTTTTGAATATAGCCTCCATGCCAACACTTATATGCCCTTTTTATTGACTTTGAAACGTCAGCTTGTCATTATAAGGCAGCAGCGAATCATCGTTTGGCGTCTGTTAGAGAGAGATGACCACGAAAGATATTTAATTTTTCAATTGAATTTTGTCCCTCTCGCTTACCGGTACCTTACATTTCAGCAATGTTCTATAGCTTTTATACATATAAAAGATACTATATATATATATATATATATATATATATATATATATATATATATATATATATATATGTGTGTGTGTGTGTGTGTGTTACATATATATATATATATATATATATATATATATATATATATATATATATAATATATATATATATATATATATATATACCATATATATATATACACATATATATATATATATATATATATATATATATATATATATATATATATATATATATACGTATATATATACATACATACATACATATATATATATATATATATATATATATATATATATATATATATACATATACATATACATATACATACATATATATATATATATATATATATATATATATATATATATATATATATATATATATATATATATATATATATATATATATATATATACCATATTGAGAAAAGAAGCCATGACAAGACAGACAATTTCAACGACAACATTTGGACGACAAGCAACACAATGCAATTCCGGGTTTTCAGGAATACGTTTGATCCGAAAGTCTCTTTCCTCCATATGACAGCAGTAATCCTGATGCGATATGCAACGATTTCCCGAGAAGTGCTTCGTTGCAATCTTTGAATGTGCATTACGTGAATTAAAAAAAAAAAATAGCCACGACATATGGGAAAGGAAATTATTAATTTCAATATTAATGCTTTCTTTTGGATACAAAGCACTCTCAATATGTATTACCTCAAGTGCTGTATGAATATATGACCAAATTTATCTGATGGCTAACACTCGCATATAAATGCACTAAAGTTTAAATATTATTGGGAAAGTCCTTTGAAATATGAATGCAATTTATACGGAAACGAAATGTATAGAATTTGATTCCAGAGAAGTGACATCGCCAAATACTTTTTTTATTTTCTCTTTTATCTAATTAAAAGCGCGCATGCGTTTATGCAAAATTTCTAAATCGTACGAAAGACTGAAGCGCTCGGGCGTGTTTTAAAAGTAAATCTAAAGTGGATGAAGTTCGCTTACGGTGCCTCCCATTCGATGTCGTAGTGATTAGGTTTTCATGGTTTACATCAGGGGTCTCCAAAGTGATCGATGTCGACCCCTGGGGATCGATGGAACTATTCAAGGGGTCGATCTATGTCTGGGGGGTTCAAAGGGGGATCGATTGAACTTTTGGGATCGAAAGCTGGCATTCGTATATGAAACAAAAATACACAAATTACTTGTTGACATATTTCTTATTTATATTTGATTATTTATGTTGTCAATTTATTTTATATTCTGTTTGAACTTTAGCGGAAAATAATGATAATAGTATAGTTGTAGTAATTTAGCATTAGTTGGAATCACAAGGTAATGAACAGTTGAAATACCTGTTGTCACATAAACGAATTGGATTGAATTTTATTCACTCATATGTCCTGATAAGTTCAGTTTGTCCGTCTGCGTGCCGTTGTCTGTCTGTCACGAAACTCTTCCGACTCTATGACAGTAAATACTGTAGTTTTTCCATTTTGTTTCCGTGTATTTCATGAGAGATATTCACGGTGGGGTAGGATGTAAAATAACAGTTTCGTAGAGCCTGGTAGGCAGTTTCTCATACTGATGTTTATTGAAAGTAGGGTTTGGTATTAACTTCCTCACTAATGTACATGGAAACTGCACATCTACTTAATAATTATTATTATTGATTAGGTGTGGATGAGCGATCAGCGACTCCATGAAGTCGATGGTCTAAAAAGTTTAGGGACCCCTGGAATTCTAAGCAGGAGAAGCAGGTGATTGACATAAATTTCTAATGTTTTTAATAAGATATGGGCTAACATAAAGTATAAGAAACATTAGGTGTTAATATATATGAGTGTTTTCGCATGTTTTTGAGATCTTGACCCAACATATACCGCCTATTTAATTCTCCCGGAAAAGTAGCCTGAACCTCTGCATTAACTTGTGGGATCGATGGTAATGGATGATTTTTGCCGTGCGAAGAACAATTAGGTCGGAAGACTAACGGTTTATATATATATATATATATATATATATATATATATATATATATATATATATATATATATATATATATATATATATATATATATATATATATGTGTGTGTGTGTGTGTGTGTGTGTGTGTAATTATATACATATATATATATATGTGTGTGTGTGTGGTGTATGTGTGTGTGTGTGTTTAAAACTCACGTTACTTAACGTCTTATCTTTTAATTTCCCTAGATATTTTTGATAGCCAAAAAAAAAAATCTGTCTTTTGAGAGCAAACTTTTTATTTTTCCCAATGCGTATAGTTGTGATTACTCAGCGGTTCAAATACCTGTCCTCTGAAAATCCCATAACTTTTGCTTCCCATGAGAGAGAGAGAGAGAGAGAGAGAGAGAGAGAGAGAGAGAGAGAGAGAGAGAGAGAGAGAGAGAGAGAGATTTATCACACTTATCGTAAAATATCGTGAGTGTTAAGCTTCTCTCTGAAAGACGATATTATACAGTAAAGCAGATTGCTTTTCTTTTTACTCCAGAAAGTACTGTAAGTTAAGCTACTCATAGGAAGATTATTTAAATCCACACGAAATGTTTTGTGAACTTTTGGTCCACTGTTACTCAGGTAAATCTATGATTATCTAGTAAATCGGATTATGTGCACTAATTATAGTTTATAAAGGCCGACTGATTTCTATGAATTATTGAAACATATTAATATTTTCTACTAGACTGTCGTATTTTGAAAGGTAGATACAGATATTGATTATGGGACCAAACAATATAAATAAATACTTTTAAACAGAGAGAGAGAGAGAGAGAGAGAGAGAGAGAGAGAGAGAGAGAGAGAGAGAGAGAGAGAGAGAGAGAGAGAGAGAGAGAATTTTTTTAAAAAGAGGTTAGAAAAAGTGGAACAACTCCAGCGAGCGTTTGAATGTATAAAGTATGAAAAGATTGATGACTGATGCTTTTTCATTGTTTTAATAAAGAACGATAAAAAAGACTAAAAATATAGATGAATATGAGGCCTTCCTAACAATAAGCAAAACAAAATGATTACTTAAATAAAAGTTAAAAATTTAGTGCTGTCGATAAAGTAGAAGATCATAGCTCACACAAAGGTTATGCACATTTGTTTTATTGTCACTACAAAATTTCAGAAGCTTTCTTTTGTGGTTACTACAGCCAAAGTTTGAGAACTTTTGTTTTATTGGTAACTGCAAACAAAGTTTGAGTAGGTTTGTTTTGTGGTCACTACAGATAAAGTTTGAGAACTTCTGTTTTATTGGTAACTGCAGACTGAGTTTGAGTGGGTTTGTTTTTGGTCACTACAGACAAAGTTTGAGAATTTTTGTTTGATCGTCAGTACAGGAAAAGTTTGAGAACATTTGTTTTGTGGTTAATACAGACAAAGTTTGGCACATTTGTGTTGCGGTCGATACAAAAAAAGTTTGGCACATTTGTTTTGTGGTCGATACAAAAAAAGTTTGGCACATTTGTTTTGTGGTTAATACAGACAAAGTTTGGCACATTTGTTTTGTGGTCGATACAAACAAAGTTTGGCACATTTGTTTTGTGGTCGATACAAACAAAGTTTGGCACATTTGTTTTGTGGTCGATACAAACAAAGTTTGGCACATTTGTTTTGTGGTCGATACAAACAAAGTTTGGCACATTTGTTTTGTGGTTAATACAGACAAAGTTTGGCACATTTGTTTTGTGGTTAATACAGACAAAGTTTGGCACATTTGTTTTGTGGTTAATACAGACAAAGTTTGGCACATTTGTTTTGTGGTTAATACAGACAAAGTTTGGCACATTTGTTTTGTGGTTAATACAGACAAAGTTTGGCACATTTGTTTTGTGGTTAATACAAACAAAGTTTGGCACATTTGTTTTGTGGTCGATACAAAGTTTGGCACATTTGTTTTGTGGTTAATACAGACAAAGTTTGGCACATTTGTTTTGTGGTCAGTACAGACAGTTTGGTACATTTGTTTTGTGGTCAATACAGACAGTTTGGTACATTTGTTTTGTGGTCAGTACAGACAGTTTGGTACATTTGTTTTGTGGTCAATGCAGACAAAGTTTGGTACATTTGTTTTGTGGTTGGTATAGACAAAGTTTGAGAATATTTCCTTCATAACATAGACGGAGTTTGAGAATTTTTGTTTCATTGCACAGACTGTATTTGAGAACATTTGCTTCATGGCTCAGCAAAGCTTGAGAACATTTGTGTCATAGCACAGATAAAGTTTGAGAACGTCACTGCTTGCGAAGGTTGAGAACATTTGTTTTTTGGTTAGTACCCTGCGTAAGAACAACCAAGTTTGGTACCTGAGAACACATAACTAGCACAAATAACACCAAAGATAATCCATTTGATTATCAAACGCATAACAGAAATGATGGTATGTTGAATACTTACTTCTCCTCATACAATAAGGGGTGCGCCTTGATTTCCTGCCAAAAAAATGGAGTCACTCCCTATCTTATTTTCTTTTCATACATTTTTTCATCATTTTAGCGCGAAAAGAGGAAACGAAAACCGACGAAAATAGCCACGCGTTTCCTGAAAAAATCCAAAGTTTTACCGACATGAGTGGGCTAAAAAATTAATATTTTTGGGACTCACAACTGAACAAATTACGGAAGAGAATAGAATTCGTGGTTTTGGGAAACAAATAATTATTTTCTTCCTATTTTTGGCACCACGGCAATTCCTGCCAGTCCTGCTTTTTGGATATGCATCATTACTAAGAGGAAAGAATTTTCTCATTGGAAAGCCTCTTATCGACAAGTGAACATAAGCAAAAAATGCAATGAATCGACGCTGAAACATATAGTAGCTGTGAATATTGTTGTCATGGACAAAGTGCTCGAAGAAAGAAAGTATATTTCAATCTTTTAATGGTAAAGCTGAAAAAATTATTTTGAGAGAAAAATATTTTTGATTAGGGAAGAAATGTTGAATGGTAAAGAAACAAATTGATTCATAAAAACAGGTACAATCAGATCAACACTGTTTGATGAGGAGACAGGTTATTAAATCTTTCATCAATTTTGAAAACCTGTCAATCGGAAGGATGTAAGGAAAGTAGAGATTAATCTCAAATAGGGAATGCTTGTGTCAGGGACAGTTAAAGTTGCTGACCGAATTAAAAGTGAAATACTGCGGAATGGTGGTGAATGTGCCATTGAGTGATTGTCCGTGAAGGAAAAGACCGTATAGGATTCTGTAAAAATTAGATACTTATCATATGTGGAAAGGTTCTTGGTAGGAAGTAGAATAATAGATTTAGACTGTTGAAAAAAAAAGACATACACCAAGATTACTGTTACTATAGAATTTAGGCATACATGCCAAGCACTAGGACAACTAAGACCATTCAGCGCTGAAACAAATTGACAGTAAAAGTTTGAAAGGTGTAACAGGAGGAAAACCTCGTAGTTGCACTATGAATCAACTGTTAGGAGAGGGTGGACAGTAAGATGGCAGAAAGAGAATATGAGCGGAGGTACAGTAAAAGGAATGAAAGCAGTTGCAGCTAGGGGCCGAAGGGACGCTGCAAAGACCCTTAAGTAAAGCCTACGTTTCACCACATGAGTTGCCCTGACGGCACTACCCCCCTACGGGGTATAAACCAAGAGCAGTGTAGATTCAAACAATTAAGAGGGCGTGTGGTTTGAATATTTGATATGAAATAGTCGTGTTGGAGATTTGGAAAGTACTGTGTATGTTGTACGTAGACTTAGATGTGGTGATGATAAAACATGCAGGGCAATGTTCTGGCCATCATTGAAAGTTTTTGATGACATCAAAGATGCATTATACTGTGGGGATGAGGAAGGACAAAATGAAGTTGCAATGTAGGTGGAATAAGAAAAGTGCTCCTGGATTGAGTATGGATCAACTAATGTCTTCAGATGGTACTTCACTGACTGGGATAGTGATTAGAAAACACAGATTAGTGAAAGATTAAATGTGTTAGAATATAAGCAAAAGTTGGGTCACGACGTTCAATACATGTCGGGAAAATGGAATGATGAATGTCAGTATGAATCTAGGAAATGGAATTTGTATAGTTTCTTGAAAAGACGTGTAATGGAAGTTTGCTGAAGATTGGTGAGACTCATAAAATTGATGACAAAAGAAGGAAGTAGGCCCATGGAAAATATTTGGAAGTGAATAGTTGGATTTTACAACGGAAATAGTGTTAGTATATTGAATGTCAAGAAAGAAATAGGGTAAAAGTACTGCCGCGGATTTCCCATGACGCAAATTTGGATTTAACAGGATTAAAAAGGCCAAAGATGAGAAGGTACGAGGAAGTGGTAAAAAGGTTTGGTCCTCGGAAGGGAAAAGTAGATTAAGTTGATTATATGAAAATATGTTCTGGAAATATTGGGAAGTGGAAGAACGTTACCATCCGACCTGCATACCCTAATAGTATTCGATCTGTATATATATATATATATATATATATATATATATATATATATATATATATATATATATATATATATATATATATATATGTCTAGATGGATGGTAATGTTCGTAGAACTTGTATCGAAACATGATCTGGCAGTAATTGCATTCTTGTTTTAAATGTACGCCTCCTAAAAGTAGCACTCATATTTCAATGTCCATTGGATGGAGAAATGAATAGTTTAAAAAGAAAACAAAAAATCAAATATAAATGGTAAAGCTTTCCTGACGATGAAGGCAAAGCAGGATGTCTTGGGAATCGAGTGTTGGATGACAGACGTCAAGCGGTGATTCCCTGCTGCCTTCTGATAAACAAGTTGAAGTTTTAAAGCCAGTAAAAAGAGGATATAAGCGTTAATATGGAGAGCATATTTCAAAGCAATTCTCAGAATGGTGCACTAAATGTTAAAATGGTTTAAGGAGAAAAGAAAGCAGTTTGCTTATATACTTTAGCTTATTTGCAATAAATGTTGTGAATGGGGTTGTAAAAATTGTAGGATAGGCAAACAGATTTTGCTGTTGAAAAACTGATATGAAATCATTTTTGTTATGAAGTGAAATTTTTCAGTTAATACCTAACAATGTTATGAAGATAGATGGAAACTAGAAATAGATTAAAGAATCGTTATTTGGATTGCTGAGTCAATGGAAGTGCTTGATATATATTACCATTTGATAGTAAATGTTAGGATTTATGATTAAATTAGAAAAGCGTGAATCACGTAACTGATGAAGTATGAAATATAGTTAGAGCTTAGCAAAAGTTAGGGATGTAAAAATAACCAAAAATTACATGTTTACGGATGATAGACCAAACATTTCCCTAATTGCATGATTTATAATCAGATCGTAAAACTTCTTGTTTCGTTTTTTCCTCCTTAAATCCTTCCATTCCCCCAATAACCGCAACTTAAAATTAGTTTATAATTTTATTATCACTTATTCTCATACATCTGCAAGTACAAGAAAAACTGTAAAGAAAGTTAGTTAACATGAAAAAGTATATAAAACGAGACAGAGACACGTATGAAAGAAACATTTACTCTCGGACGATGAATAGAGAACTTATCCAACATGGGGTCAAACTGACCCACCCTTTGACATTCTCATGCAAATTACTGAACGTTTGCTGGATCCAGTATTTCCTTTGGCCTCCAATAATACGCTTTCGGGAGTTGGAATTTTCTTCCTTGCATAAAACTTAATACTGGCGGTCGTAAAAAGCACTGATCAGATTCATCAGTATTTGCAACGGTTTCCCATCCTTTCGTCTGCTTTCACCTTCTTCGTGTATACGATAAACTGTGCATTTTCATACCTTAGTTGAGTTCTTCATTGGCTGAGTGGGTAGAGCTCTCGGTTAGCACGCTGTTGGCCTAGCGTTCGACTCGCTGACCGGCCCATGAAGAATTAGAGGAATTTATTTCTGGTGATAGAAATTCATTTCTCGTCATATTGTGGTTCGGATTCCACAGTAAGCTGTAGGTCTCGTTGCTAGGAACCAGTTGGTTCTTGGCCAAGTAAAATAAGTCCCTAGGAGAGCTGTTAATCAGCTCAGTGGTCTGGTTAAACTAAGATATACTTAACTTTTCATACCTTAGTTGCAGCTCTAGCGCATTGCATTGCACGGTCACAGCTATGCATAACAATCTGATTTTCCTTCTCCCATTGGATATACTTATGGGTATTCCAAATCATTTCTCGGCTATGGAGCTCTAAATTGCTTTCATGGATAGCATTATGTTAAGCATTATGGATGCTAAACAGGAAGGGCACAACGTGACTGAAGATGTCATTTTACCTAACTTTCCTTTTATCCCTGGAGCCAGGTATGGTAAGCAAACAGAAGATGTTTTTCCCTACTTATGGTAATAGAAAAAAGTGCCAAAATCCCTAATGGGCTTTATGTTTCTATTCAAAATGGTATCGAAATATCATCCACATATGAAGCAGAAATGGCATGCATCAACAGGAATTTCTATTGTTGCTTGCAACGCAATATCACTGCTGTTGTTCACCTCATGACAGTCTAGGTGCAATGCTTATAATCGTCCACAAGTTTTAGCTAACGGCTAGGACTTAGATTATTCCGTCGTAATGGTATCTGATAGTCAGTACGTCCGTTCCCACGCTGCTTTAATTGCCATGACATACTTTTCTATTTGAGTTTGATTGTTTTAGACTTACCAACTAATCATATAATACTGATGAAGCTTACTTATAAAAAGTGAGTCAATTTAAAGGTAAAAATTCTAAAGTCACCCGAATTCTATGGAAGAATTTGTCGACAGAAGCAATATGAGAAACTAAAGCATTATAACAAGAAAGTAAATGTTAGTTGATTGACTGAATGTTTGTGGTTTGCCTCAGATCTTCAATGTTAATCATTTCTCTTAACCATGGTGAATATAGAATGAAACAGTGAATAAAACTGACAGAGACTGATACATCACCTGATATGTCAAAAGCATTCAACTCCTTGGTGCCCAAATATTCGCCGTAAGTTACTATTTACCTGTTGTATGAAATATGCAATCGTTCTTGTCATATTAACATTCCTATGAGGAAGGGATTATTATTATTAGTAGTTCATGAGGAAAAACAGATTATGTTTGTAAGACTTTTTCTGAAATCAGTATTCATGAATACCAGGAATGATGCAATGAAAGTGTATGAAAATTCATTTTAATTTAGATTCTTATCAGTATTAAACTTAAATGGACCATAAAATCTAAGAAAGACTCATTTATACGTGATTATATACACATGATAAACTACGTACTCGGTGTTGACAGGTATGCAAATTATTAAAGAAAACAATATATCGGAAAAATCTGTAATATTTTTCATAGAGGTTACCTGGATTTAACCTCTGTGAAAAATCCATAAGACAATTATAAAGAGTCAGTTTTATCTTATTAACATCCAGCTGAATGAAAGATTATCAAAAGCATGATTAAAAAGATTATCTTAAAAAGATTATCACAAGCATGATTAAAAATTTAAAAATGACTGATCCTCAAAAGCAGTAACTGTGATCTCTGCTCACTTTCCCCTCCAATCCTTTCTCCAGCTGGATATTCATTGCTTTGAGTATTCCTCCCGGAATAACAGACGTGAAGCCCATTTCATTTCCCGGAAAGGTCCTTTATTATGATATCATCTTGAATTTTTTGAAGTTTCCGGGTCATAATAGAGCTCCGGGCCGAGGCAAAAAAGGAGGGCCATATCGTCATGTCAATAGCAGACTCGCCTAGGAAGAGAGCGTTGATAACGTCATCTCTTTCCGTTCATGGTGATGGAGCGTCCTGATCACACACACGCACTTACACAATACAATATAAAGAAAGGAATGTTAAAGGTACACATCTCGCTCGTTACTGAGGAACTTCCTGAAGTATATATGAACAGAAATGGCGACCACCAAAGCACTCACACCAGTGTGTAAATGCGCACATACGCACACAAACACACACATATTATACACATATATATATATATATATATATATATATATATATATATATATATATATATATATATATATATATATATATATACATGTGTGTATGTGTGTGTATGTGTGTGTGTGTGTGTGTATGGCAGGGAAATTTTTATCTATGGCAAAAGTACCTTCTTACTGTGTCTCTGTGAAAATCAGAGAAACATAAAATGCTAACTTTCATTGATCTGGGACCTTGAAAGTATATTTGGTAAATATCTAGCAGCCATCCATGGTATATACGTCCCTAGAACGTTGCATTCAAATCAGAAAAATATATAAAATGTTAGCCATTTACTTGACTCGTGACCTTGAAAAATAGCTAACGATCACAAATATTTAAATCAGTTGCTGATACAATGAGGATAATACACTATCCAAACGGGTTAAATCAGTC
Organism: Macrobrachium rosenbergii; assembly: GCF_040412425.1. NCBI lineage: Eukaryota > Metazoa > Arthropoda > Malacostraca > Decapoda > Palaemonidae > Macrobrachium > Macrobrachium rosenbergii. Next base: position 10,242,201 of record NC_089760.1, on the reverse strand, counting down.
AATGAAGGTATTTTAGCGTCATTTTTTTTCTTGAGTCATTCATGGAAAATTGGAAATATTCCCCTATCCAGGGCAACTACATTAGAGTCTAATCTCTGCTGTAAATAAAACTCTTAATGTTACGTCCAGTTTCAAAACGCATTTCCCTAAAGCAATTGTTCACTTGAAACTCGGGATTTATACTCCTTTGATGACGTCAGCGATATTTATACCTGAGGTTCTCAGATAAATTATTTTATTACTTAAAAAAATAAATCAATGGATTTTGTATATCATCCGTTATAAGTCACGTACAGGCTTGTCGCTTATCACAAGAATTTCAGAACTTAAACCATACGTATATGCATTACAGTATAACCTTTGCAAATTATCAAATAACAAATGCTTAAAGGAGAAATGTGTTAGAAATAACTAATATAAAATAGTTCATCATAGTAAAACAAAATTAATTTTCATGAAAAGTTGAAGAATGTTTTAACTGAGAGTTATCAGGGCTGAAGATAAAGCCTGTACCATGTTTAGCAAACAGGTCCATCCCACTGTAATTATCGTCCCTATTTGTTGGCCTGTAAACGGAAATTATCGTCTAATTCATTACTTGCTTAAAGTTCCTGAGATTACATGATTGGTAAAATCTGCAGGTCTGCTTTCGACAAGTCTCAGGCATTGATCAGCTGATGATGATGACTGTGAAGAAGCGTCACTCTTTTTGTAAGAATGACGATAAAACAAGATATTTTCCTACTTGTAAACCTTAGTAGACTGATAAGAACTACACTTAAATTCCTTAAGATTTACAAAGACTGCATTGTTAATCGTTAGAGGGAGTGGAACTGAATCAAAATTTATATAAGGACAGATTACTCATATTAGGTTCCAACTTGATATTCTGACTACTTGACCATTATGGTTCATCGCAGTTATGGCGCTCATCTGCTGTTCAGTGGCGGCTATTGAATCTGGGTGTGGATTACGAAGGTTAGGTATTTGATTTTCCATTTGCCCAAGGATTAAGTCCGGATTAGTAGCTTCCCTCACGAACCCTTAACTAGGACACCAATAATAATGATTTGACCTTTTACGATTGTTAATTGGGTGACCCCCAAGAAACGTTATTAAAAGTATTAATCGACTGCTATGGTTCCAAGATATACCTGAGATCATTTATCATGCATTTTGTACACATCTGACATGTATGCATTACGTTTGCTGGCTAGAATCCTCTTCTTGTTGTAAACTAGTCTGATTATATTCGGTGTAAAGTAATTCAAGCCTTTAACGCCAAACCAAATCTAGTTTAATTTGGTTCGTCATTAAAGAACATGAATTACTTTTCATCAAAATATAATCAAACCAGCTTACAACAAAAAGAAGATTCTAATCAACAAACGCCATGCGTACATCTCAGTTAGCCTATATACAGAATACACACTGAATCTCTCGATCTCAGAAATATCTATGAACTAGAGTAGTTGATTAATGCTTTTATAAAGCAATTTCTTAGGGGAGTCACCTCATTACCAATTGTAAAAGGTCGAATCGTTATCATTGGTGTGCTAATTAAGGATCAATTATCTGCCTGTTTTAGCGTCTTGTTGATTTAAGTCTCATGTTGCATATTGCCGGAATACGGAACGGTAATACCATTTTCCCTTATGTTTCCACATGCCTCAGCGTACACTAAGAATGTAATCTACCTGATCCGCTAGCTACTTACCTGAAATAAATATGCAAACTTCATGATGCTCGTATATGTTATAAGTCGTGAATACACGTGCTCTGTGCCATATCTCAGAAAAGATAGACCCAATTTTGAACCAATTATTGAGATTTTGTTTATTTATTTTTTGAGAAAGAAAAATGACTGATAAAAAACTAATAAATGTATCATAGACCCCTACTGAAAGTTTTTCTTCAGGTTACACTTCACAACATCAGTCTTCAGGATGTGGAAATTTATCTGTAGCCGGGGCTCTTCCAGAGTCACTCAAATTTTTTCCACTGAGTACACCAGGAGAGAACAACTGCATCACAGCAAAACTCCCAAAACATCACATTTCATAGGCCACCATTATACAAATGCAACCGCTCATCAGTTATCTTAATTACAACTCCAACCTCCATAGAGAGTCCAAATTCATCAGGCCGGTCATAGCGTATCTAATTGGAAAAGCCGGCCACGGACGTGCAGACAGCTCACAGTGACACTTCCTCTTGTGTCCAACACCGCCATAGGGACTGAGATTTGTTAGGGCGGCATACAAACTTAAAACGAGAGAGAGAGAGAGAGAGAGAGAGAGAGAGAGAGAGAGAGAGAGAGAGAGAGAGAGAATGAATTTATTTACATTTCTGTTATTTTGCATGTTATCCGGAAACCTAACGATCAACGTGTAGATTCTCTTTATATGTTCATTGGTGCCTTTAATTAAGCGTATCGTTTCATAAAAGTTTAATTCACCATATGTATATTATGTATATACACATACACACAACACACACACACACACACACGATGTACAGTATATATATATATATATACAGTATATATATATATATATATATATATACATATATATATATATGTACATATATATATATATATATATATATATATATATATATATATATATATATATATATATATATATATATATATATATATATATATATATATATATATATATATATATATAATCTCGAAGGCGAAGGGAAAGGGCTCCATTGTAACAATTAGTTTATTATGCCGACGTTTCACGACAATTGGTATCGTCGCATTTTCAAGGCTGCAATGATTAAAAAACCTTCTTACAGAAAGTCACATTAGAACATCGATATATACATATAAATAAGACAAATAAAAACGGGGGAATAGGCACAGGACATACCTAAACCGTAGTAGTAATAAAACTAAACAAGTTTTCTCAAGAACCCAGGAAGAGTAAGAAAGGATGAGAGAAGAAAAACATAAACAAAAGGTTAAGCGATGAACAATTGGACAGAGGTGGTTTGAGTATTTAGTGTTGGGACCGTCTTCTTTATGATAATAGATTCTAGTATATTGAGGTCATTTTCATTTTGGGCTGCTCCTATAAAGACAAAATCCACGAAGGAAAGAGAAACACTGGAGTGCTGCGAGGCCTTTCGACGGTCTGTCGTACTTTACTCAGCAGACTGAAAAAATATAAAAGTAAGTTTACAAAGAAAGCTCATATAAATGACAGATGGGGATTACAAAGGGAAAAAATATGTACCTGGAATCCAACACAACTTGTATATGGAAAAACGATATTTACCTAATATTTATACTCCTTTAAAGTGGTATAGATATGTTGACGATATTTTAGTTGTTTTGCCCGGTGGTATTGATGTAAATGATTTACTCTCTAATTTGAATAACCAGGTACCATCCATTAAGTTTACTTTAGAATTAGAAAAAGACAATTGCCTCTCTTAGATGTTTTAATACATAGAGAACCATTTCAATGCAAATTCAGTATTTATAGGAAACCAACCGACAACTTAACTTATGTTCATTTTTATTCAGGCCTTCACCTTAACATCAGAACATCAATTTTTCCTTCTGTGTTTTTACGAGCTTTGCACATTGTCAGTCCCCAGTATTTGGATCAAGAAATTGAATACATAAGAAAAATAGGGACAGATTTACCATATCCTTCACTTGTGATAGATATTTGTTATAATAAATCCCACAGAAAGTTTTATAGTGAAAGTAACATGGAGAAAGAAACCCCTAAGAACATTCTTAGCTTGCCTTATTTTAGTGGTTTTGAAAACATAAAGTCATTGTTAAAATCTTTTAATGTCAACATCGTTTTTTCCTATAATAACACAGTAAAAGAAATGTTAATAAAAAATAGCCCTAAAGAAAAACAACACATATAAAATTCCAAGTTTGGACTGCCCCTCTTTTTATATTGGCCAATCTAGCAAAGATTGAGATGTACGTACTAAGCAACATAAGTGTTCAGTCAAAACTGGACTAACATCCAATGCTATATTTATTCATTTAAGTGAAAACTCTCACAGGATAAATTGGACTGAAAGTTCATTGATTGCCAGATCGAAAGATTTCTCTTCAAGAAATCTTTTGGAGTCCGCTATTATCCAGCTTACTTCCAGCTGTAATTTTAACCTGAGCCCTGGCATGTGTTATTTGGACCCCTGTATTAGAAAAATGTTCAGGAATGACCTAAAAGATAAAATCAATGACTTAATTACAAATTAGTTACCTTAAATATATTTTCTATATGTATTCGTATGTTTAATATATTTTATTTGTAAAAATGTTCATCTAGCAAAAATTGTTATTGTTTAAAAAAAAAGAAAATTATTTTGTTATACTAGTATTTTTTGGTGGTCAGTTACCCCCCTGTATAATCTTTTAGTTGTCCTGTCCCAACTTCCGAACGATTGGTCCTAATCCTTTGTTAAACCTCTTAAATATTTAACCCTGTTTTGGCAGTTCTACTAATTCTTCAGTTGTGTTGGATTCCAGGTACATATTTTTTTCCTGAGCAATCCCCATCTGTCATTTATATGAGCTTTCTTTGTAAACTTACTTTTATATTTCTTCAGTAAAGGACGACAGACAGTCGAAAGGCCTTGCAGCACCTCAGTGTTTCCCTTTCCTCTGTGGATTTTGTCTTTATTTATATATTCATCACGTTCCATGTTTTCGTAGTTCAGTTATACAAAACACACACACACACACACACACACACACACACACACACACACATATATATATATATATATATATATATATATATATATATATATATATATATATTTATTTATATGTATAAAATTCCACTTTCTACATTGAATCCTCATACAAAAAAATCTGTTCGCCTAAAGCTATTTTGCAGTTTTATATTCATGCAAAATTTCGCAAATGGATGAAAAAAAAATGGAAACAGTGTAAGAATTTTTGTTAAATGCCATGAGAGAGAGAAAAAGCCTTACTCCTTCAGGGAGCATTCCACTTCTTTACTCTGCAAAATGTTAAAACTAAAGTTTAAAATGGAACATTTAACCTATTCTTTGCTTACATATTATTCACAAGAACGATCGTTATAATAAATTTTTCTGTTAGTCTACAATTGCTTAGAATATTTATTATTGCATTATTTTTTTTAAAAAGATTTGTTTGTGCATCATATGTATCAACAAAATTTTTATCAGATATTTACAGTAAAGTTAGACATACTTTGAAACTTGTGCAAATAGTAGTGCAATATTATCATGGGTTACAGTTATCGTAATGACGAACGTCGTCTAAAGTATTGTCTCGGAAAACTGCGGCTCTAGCTGTTAATTAGAAGAGCACAAAAACATGATTAATATGATAAATCTTTTAGTACTAAAGTGTCGGGATCCAGAAAAACTCAAGTAACGCATCAAAGTAAAACACATGGATCTTGAGAAAGGGATGTTGTACCCCTCTATATAATCAGTGAACATAAATTACTAATATACGACAGAAAAATACGAAAACCAATCAAATTCCTGTTGTAAATAATCGGAAGTAAGCATGTGTGTATAGATATGAATATATATGTATATACAGTATATACATATATATACACACACATATACTGTATATATATATATATATATGTGTGTGCATGTATGTATTTATGTCCGTATGTATGTATGTGTATAGAATATAACGGTCACTTTTTACCAGATATGTATTTAAAAAAAAATAGCCACAATGCCCTCTTAACTTCTCGAGAAGTTAAGAGGGCATTGTGGCTGTTACAACTACACACACACACACACACACACACACACACACATATATATATATATATATATATATATATATATATATATATATATATGTATATATATACATATATAAATAGATAAATATATATATCATATATATATGTGTATATATACATATACATATATATAAATAAATAAATAAATATATATATATATATATATATATATATATATTATATATATATATATATATATATATATATATATATATATATATATATATATATATATATACATATACATATATATACATATACATATATATATTTCTTTTACATATTTAGATCATAACTTAGATATGTCGTGTCCTATCACTGAGTATTGAGAGACACAACATCCCTTTCTTTAACAACAAATGTTTTATTTTTATACCTAACTTGAATTTTCCTTCACCCCAAAACTTTATTTTAAACAGAATTGTCATGTTCTCTTCATATATCAGATACTTTACTAAGTGACTCGAGATGATCCTGTGTTAAAATTTGTTTTTTTTTCTTTCAAATAAAGAGTTTATATTAGTGAAGTCATAAGATTATCAGGCTAGTATTCGATGGTTTTCCTTGTTTTCTATGTATTTTTATCTTTATTATTGAAAAGAAAAGAAATTAGAAATAAAATTATAAAAATTATTTTTAATTATTTTACAAATATAGAGTTTTTATGTTAGTGAAGTCATATGATTATCAAGGTAGTATTTGTTTGTTTTCATTGTTCTCTATAGTTTTTTTTTTTTCTTCTTGGGGAAAACAAAAGAAAACACCAACACAAAAGAAGAAAAATCATATTAAAATACGAGGTCAAAGAGCATTTAAGAAACTAGGCGAGTGGTAAGGTGCGTTGCCCTTTAAGGTCGTATTCACAGGAGGGAAACTAAATCCTATCTATAAAAGAGATGCTCCAAAATGTAAGCTTTTGCAGTTCGGTGATTTACCGAGCCTTAAAGGGCATGGCCATGTGTGGTACTCAACATTCACCCCTTTTTTATATCATTTTAGTTTTCAGAGTATTTAATTGTATATAGTTTACCTGTGCCTACATTCATTATCTTTAACAGAATTTCTACAGTTCTTTTATATCGTTCCTTCTCTCTTTAATTCGTTTTATTGTGTTTTAAGGATGTTTGTATTTCCATCTATAATATTTTCCGTTAAATATCTTTCTGTTTGCAATTTCCAGTTTCAGTGTAAACTAAGATGACAATGGAACGAGGGTTTTGAAGTTTCCTCATAACGTATTAGGAGATAATAACAATGATAAAGTTGTACCAGTGAGAAGTCACAAGCGTAGTCAGAGAGGATTACGTTTATTATACAGTACTCATTCTAACTCGTGCTTTCTCTATTGAGTATAAAGTACTTTTGGTTTAATGAAACTGTATTATATAATTAGAATTTAACCAGCAGAGTTTAATACAGTATTGTATTAAATGTGAAGTTAGTAGTTAGTAATACATTTGAAATTAATCAAATGTACAAGAATGCTTAACTGTTTTAGCGTTATATAAGTACTGTCTGAATATGATGTACGTGAGTAAAACAGTTAAAATTACTGCTTGTTTGAACTGAGTAAAGCGAGAATGATTTGGCTGTTTAAAGCGAAAATGGCCAGCAGTAGATAAGTGTGTTTTAAATAGGCTTTTCATCTGTAATTATGTTCAGACTACGTGAGACGTCTACTGATGGAGAAAGAAAAACAAGACAATCATATTTTGAGGGCGATTGATTTGATGGTCTGGTTGAACCAAACCAACTGGCCCTCGACTTCACGAGTTACTGATAGTGTAAATGAATTTGCAAATTATCACTTGTACCGTATTTCGAAAGAAATGGCAAAAAATAATGTCTAGACAACTATCAGAGGGCTACAAAGTTACAATGTCATTAGGAGAAGTACAAATTATACTTAATGGTTTTATCATCTTGTCTTTCAGATTAGCCCGTGATCTTCGGCCGACTGATGCCACTGAAAAGTACTTCGACATTAGTCTTCAAAAGGTTCCCAGGTCCGAAGGTAAAACGACACACTACGCCCCTGGCAGAGAAACATGTACTTCTTGCACTTTAACTTCATTTGGTGCTGCGAATATTACTATTTAAAAAGGTAAGAGTCTGTGTTGATAACATAAAACGATATGTTTTTTAACACGCTTTTATTAAAATGCACTAAAAAGTACAAAATAATTTTTTGAGACACCAGGATTTTCTTACGATTATTCATGTCTACAAAAAATAAATCTTTTTAAACAGGGAAGGAAATGATACAAGAAAAGAAATATATATATATATATATATATATATATATATATATATATATATATATATATATATATATATATATATATATATATATATTTTTTTTTACTTCTTGTAGCATTTCCTTCCCTGTTTGGCGCCCACACTTTTATTTTTGTAGACATGATTAATTGTAAGAAAATCCTGGTGTGTCTCAAAAAATTATTTCTTACTTCTTAGGGAATTTTAATTAAAGCGTGTTTTTTAAAAATTATAATTTATTTTATTTTATACTTTTTACTTTTGACAAAAATTATAACCGATTTATGATTGTAGCTACCGAAATTGAATGTGGTCTCCTGTCGAGCCAAAGAAAGTTTGAAAAATCCGTAGGGTTATTAATTTATTCTACCCAGTCAATGAAGGTCATGACAAATCCGAAGATTTTCTTACAAATCCTGAGAAACTGGAAGAGGTCACTGTAGGGTCGCTAGAGGTCACTGCTGACCTGATCATATAAGGTTGTCCTGTCACCAGAATTGAGTAACCATGCAAAATTTCAAGTCCATCGGACGAAAGGAACAGGTCGAAAAGTGAGTTACAAGTTTTGACCCAAACAGACAGACAGACACAAAAGTCAATTTAAGTAAAAGCATGTAAAAAAATATCATTGACTCATAATGTGTTGATTATGAATGGATATCCCCGGGCTTGGGAAATAGGTAATAATATGTAATTTCAGTAAGAAAAAGCAACCCCCAATTGTCTGAAACTAGAAAAAAAGTAAATGCACAGTATTTGTGTGGGACATAACTGATACAACGGATGTTTTATGCACTCGTGTTCGTCTTTCACTCAACAATGAAAAGATAATCATGACAGAGAGTTGTGCCTGGCTTTCTTACTAAAAGCCATCTATTTTTCACGAGGCATTTATCACTTTAAGGCATCAATTTTAAAATTTCCTGTACTTCTTATCTTCAAGACTCAAGTTATGAAGGACGAGCAAAAGTTGCTGCTGTGCAGCTGCATTTATTTTCTCTTATATCGGCAGCTGCTTCAGTCATAAACTTATGGTGTTGCAAACACTATACTAGATATAGTGGCGATTATGTTTTAATACCTAATTAAGTACAGTAAAAAAAATTGCAGAACAAAGAAACCAACATATTATTATACAAATCGAAACCGCCTCATACTGAAGGGTAGAACCCATTCCGAAGACACATGAACATTCGGCACACACTGCTGAGGTGTGATGCTCACTGTTTGAGCAGTGATCAGCGCCTATAATGATCCACTTGGTAAATAACCGCAAGTGCATCCAACCATATCTTTCTGTTATGCAATTCTGCAAAGTTCTGAAGTATGCCCGTTATTAGGATGGACTTGTAGTCCCCTGAGCGTTGTAATCTTGTGATATACGTAAATTATATTGGGGACATTGAGTGACTCTTCCTGGACATTTAATTCTGTAAACCACTATTTCCTATGACTCATTGAATAGGAGGTTATGGCGTGGTGCTGTCTTATCAAAAGATCATTTACTAAGTTAGGGAGAATAAAGACCATCTGATAGGGTTATTTGGGTGTTACCCCTTAGGTAGGGAGAATACAGACCATCTGATAGGGTTGTTTGTTTGTTGCCCCATAGGTTTGGAGGTTGACCATCTGATAGCGTTACTTTGGGTGATACCCCTTGCTAGGAGAATACAGACCATCTGATAGGGTTTTTGGTTTATTGTAGGGATTCTTTATCAATCCGGCTTCCTTGTTCAGCTGCCTCTTAGTCGACTTTGAGGTAACATAATTTTTTTTTTTTTGCAGTTTCTCAACATTTTTTTAGAAATTGAATCCTTCTTTACCATATCCGCCTCCAATTCAGCAAAACTATGATTGATACATATTTGCAGAAACATTCTGGAACATTATAAATGTAATACGTATATATATATATATATATATATATATATATATATATATATATATATATATATATATATATATATATATATATATATATATATATATATATATATATCCAATCATACATATATATATATATATATATATATATATATATATATATATATATATATATATATATATATATATATACAAAAAGTCATCGAACCCTTTACACGCAATGAGTAATTTACAACCATCTTGCTATAAGAAAAACATGTCCTTTCCAGTACCTTTTCCACTCCATCTATACAGCATTTTACAGGTCTCCCTAATTCCTTCATTTCAAGACTTTTAAATTAAACACTTCCACCAAGCAATTGCTCTCCATTCTTCCCAGCTCGAAGCACTCTTATCCATACTGTAACTTACATTAATGTCAAATTTTATAGCACCTCTGTGTGTTTACATGTTCCTCACTTTGCTTGGCCTTACGTCACATATGATTTGAAAATTCCATCGTTGTATGTTCAACCATTTTTATGTTATTCGCATTCTACATCCAAACTTCACTTCCAAAGGAAAATTTGGCACAAAATTACCCTAGTACATTCCAACTTTGTCCTCCATAGCAACTCCCGTTCCAATACATATTAAAGAGGCAATGTAAAGTACAGAAGGTACCTATATATGATTAGTTTCCTCATGTACTGTTGTATCTTGAATATTACGGGTATTTTCTGGGATTTCATACATCGTAAAATCATAATTTTTATTTGGTGCTAATTTCCAAGTGTGTCTCCTCTTTCTCTCTGGGATTATGATTTTTTTTAATTAGTGTTGTATGCTATTAGGGAAACTTGAAGTAACAGTTATTAATTTTCCTTGCCTGGCTTTTAAAGTTACTCTGCTACTGCAAAAAAATAATATTGAGTTTGAAATCTAAGCGCTATTTTTTCTTTTCATTTCTCTAAAAGAAAAACTTTGTATTTTTTATGTATCTCTTCTTTATATTTCCTTTATATTTCAACGTATTTCACTTGGCTCTTGACAGCAATTCTGAATGCTGTAATAGGCGGTACCTGACTTTTTATTAATTTAATGTGCAAAAAGTCAGAGAAAACTGAAAGTCAGAAAAAAAGTAAGAACCTGAAAGAGTTATAGGTTTTTTCTAAAATAAAAGTAAGAATTCTAGGCTTTCTGTAAACTCCGCGAAATTAAAATTTTTCGTGATTTTATTTATATTCCTATAAACTTTGTTAATATTAAAACATGTATAGGCATAAACATAATCACTAAACAATAATATTTTTTATTAGAGAGCCTTTTCGTGAAAAAAAAAAAATGCGTGACGTCCGTTTCCATATCTTAAGCAACATGGAGTAGTAAAGTTTGAAAATATTAGAAGCGCATTCAGAAATTGTATGACGCAATAATATTCTATTTAACAACTACAATAACTCAGTAGTTAGTAAATTGATAGCTATAAGAAAACAGAGAAAAGAAATATGAACAAATCTTATCATCCTCAGGTAAAAAACAAAGATGGTAAAGGAGAAAAAAAAAATCAACAAAATTATGTTCAGTTAGATCTTATCAAGTAGTGTAATGTCTAAGTTACCTCTCTCTCTCTCTCTCTCTCTCTCTCTCTCTCTCTCTCTCTCTCTCTCTCTCTCTCTCTCTTTATAGTATGGTACAAAATGAATTAAATCCCCTACTGATAACAAAAGTTAACTACAGAAAGAAAAGTGACAGCATCTACTCCAGGTTCATGATTTCTTTTTCTCAGTGGTTCGAGGGTTAAATCACATCGGTATTTTATCTTAGATCTAAATTCATATTTTTCACTGTTTTATAATCTCCCTATCATTGCAGAACTCAAAATTATAATATATCTTTAGAGGCCTTTAGAGAAAGTAGATTGATTAGCTGACTGAATCTAATTTGTGGCTGTAATTTCCATAATCACATATTCGCATTTCATACCACTGTCATCCAAACAGAACATGATTTTTACAATGATATCCCCCCTCTCTCTCTCTCTCTCTCTCTCTCTCTCTCTCTCTCTCTCTCTCTCTCTCTCTCTCTCTCTCTCTCTCTCTCTCTCTCAGCCTGCTCACATACCTTTCTGTTTAACCCTTCTGTTTCCCCTCATGTTTTTGCCGGAATTCTAAAATATTTTGAATGCAGAAATGCAAAGAAGACGACCTGGATTTTTTAGACGAGAAGAAATATTGCGCGTAGAACATTT
>NC_089760.1:10212500-10220000 GCF_040412425.1 Macrobrachium rosenbergii | reverse complement strand
TTCATTTATCACACATTACCACAGGTAATGTGTGATATATATATATATATATATATATATATATATATATATATATATATATATATATATATATATATATATATATATATAGTGATGTGTGTGTGCGTTTGTATGTTTTTTAAGAATTATATTTTTATGATATCTTTCAGTTTTAACAATTAAAAGTTACCAATGAAAATTTAAAACAGAATGCAACTATTTGTAATATGAATCACAAATCATCAAAGAGTTAGTTGCTTGTAAATATTCATAATTTTTGGAAAGTATTAATGGGGAAAATTATTTATCAACAGTTGTTTATTCATAAAGTCAGCTGTAAAAAAATGTGGGCTATAGATAAATAAAACTTGAAATAGAAATAGGCTTGGTATTTCGCCACTAATGGAAGATAAAGCCCTCACTGAATATTTGACTAAAAATGTAATCTGGGAAACGACGAGTGGCAGCACAATGAGCTAGCCGTTATATCTGATAAAAAAAAAATACATAAAAGTACCTGAACAATATTTCATTGAAAATGAAAACATAGCTCTAATTTCGTGAGAGTCAGATGCTAAGGATTTATATTATTGGGCCCAGGCTGTGTGGAAGCTTTATTTGCCCTCTTCTCCAAAGAGCAGGATTCATTTCAGTGATTTCAGAGGCGAAATAGGAATGAAGACAAGAAGTTTGGCAGTTTACTGCGTCGTAAAACTTCATCACCTTCTAAGGACAAAAGGGAGAAAATATGGCTGCTGCAGCTTGCAAACGTTTTAACGTTGTGATGAAGTATAATAAAGACACATTGCATTAAATGGACGGCAGATATAAAGAACAATTAAACAGCATTTCGATATTATTGTTATCTAAGTAAAAAAAAAATCGTACCCCCTCACTAGGGTTATACTCAATTTCCTTGAAGAATTTGTCAGATAGAACGAATGAAAAACAAAAACATGGCAGTGAATAAGTGCTTATTGAACAAATTACGCAACAATCGGTAATTAATTAACGTAAAAAGTAAAAACAATGGTTAAACGAAAAAAATGAAAAGAAAGTAAATCGCTCCTTTTTGTACCTTGAACAAGGAAACTTATTTATAACAGAAGCTGTAAGAGAGTGGGAGATGACGTCAGCAGCAGGTGTAACTCACCTATAAAGTTTACTTTCTCTTCTAGTGAACCCATGGGTCAACAGCAGTTCTGAAATAAAAGTGTTATTTAAGTTTCAGAAATTGTGAAAAATATTTGATAAAACAAAAAATAATAAAACTTCAGAAAAAACTAGACACATCAAGCTTTCTTATCCTTTTTACAGAATAATTCTATCATGTATAGTTACGAAGCTACAAGTAACTAAAATTGCACCATGACTTTATGGACACCCTGTATTTCTTTCTGTTCTTCGGATTATCGCAATAGGCAGCTGAAATATTTCATAGGACCACTCAGGATTGATTTTTTTTTTTTGTATAATAGACGTTATTATTATTATTATTATTATTATTATTATTATTATTATTATTATTATTATTATTAGGATTAATTTTAACATCTGACCAGCATTGGAGAAAAACAAACAATTTAATTATTATTAGCTATTAATTATTTTCATAGGACAAACAATTTAATCATCAGCACTGAATTTTTTTTGGATAGACATTATTATTATTATTATTATTATTATTATTATTATTATTATTATTATTATTATTATTATTATTATTATTAACATCTGACCCAGGAGAAAACACAAACATTTTAATCACCTTAGGCCTATTGACTTTGCATGAAAGAAATCATTGGAGTGCTCCACCCTCAGTTCATGGTTAGTTATTACAGTAAAACTTGAAAGCCTCTTGGTGCTTTTATGAAAATAGTATCATGCATAATGAAATTTCAAATAAAATCTTCATGATGAAAACGGGTAATGATGCTGACGGGAGTAAAACTTTTTAATATAATACTAGAACGACTGGTTTGCTATTTCTCCGCATTATTATTAAGAGAGACTAAATAATAATGTTATGCGATATCAAGTAAAAATGGTGGAATGTGGAAAAAGCATATTGATCCAATTTCATTCTTGTACCCAAAGATTATACAAATGCATTTAGTTACACCTGTTTGTGAATTATACAGTAATGTTGCATATATATATATACATATATATATATGTATATATATATATATATATATATATATATATATATATATATATATATATATATATATATATATTTTGAAATATATATATATATATATAACAGTTTTGAAATGAGAGAGAGAGAGAGAGAGAGAGAGAGAGAGAGAGAGAGAGAGAGAGAGAGAGAGGGGATACATATAATTTTCATTACATTATGCACACCTGCTTGCGTGCGCCCATATATACGCACCCAAGGTACATGATTTTCTTGAGAGAGAGAGAGAGAGAGAGAGAGAGGAGAATTTATACAATTTTGTGTAAATTATGCATGCTGACTTCCGTGCGCCCATGTACATGCATGCATCTAACGTACGTGGTTTTACTTAGAGAGAGAGAGAGAGAGAGAGAGAGTGTGTGTGTGTTTTTTTGTGAGTGAGTGAACCCAAGCGTAAAATCTATTCTATAACAATTTACACTGAGAAACGTCTTCACGAAAATAAGCTCAGGTGAAGAGAGAGAGAGAGAGAGACCAAGAAGAAAGTAAGTGTGGCTTTAACGTCGCAGATGACTATTTTCTCCCTCCGCGAGATCCGGAAATTCCTTGAGCATGACTGGTGAGAGATGATTCCATCATCCCTTTGTGGTGTGGCAATTCTGTTACTGACACGGCAATGTGTCTTCTCTTATTTCTTCGACGACCCGCATTATGAGCCGGAAACCTCAAGACAGAGAGATGGAGATATTTTCAAGGGAGCCTTCCCTGAGAATCGGAATGCGTTCCACGTGTCTTATTTAGGTTTAAATCACTCCTTTCACCCCACTGTTTCCCCCCCTCCCCGCCCTCATCCCCGTCCTTCCTAGCTTACTCCTAGTGTGGGTTGGGATGGAGTAGAAAGTGGTTTTGCATCTTTCCTTTTAGAGGATATTAGAAGTAATGGGCTATTGTGTGTTTTGTATGTGATAGTATTGTTCTGCAATAAATACATTTGTTTTTAACTGTGCAGAAATAATATAAGAGCCCTGACGTTGTGTTAGTTTAGTACACTTTCCACAATTTTAAAAAATGTAGGGGGTTTTCTTCATAAAATATTACTCACAAATGGTAATATGGATAGGAGTTTAAAATTGTACTGCTTTCATGAACTATACTTTAAAAGTATATTGTTATATTTGCTATTTTTTATCTTTTCTTATTTTATTTTTTTCTTTAACTGTGATGTCTTTTTTTCTTTAACTGTGATGTCTTTTTTTTTCTTTTACGTTCCTCTAGCCATGCTGACACGAACCTTGCCCCGTAAACTCATAAATAAATAATAAGATGCTTACTGAAATATTCGAGGGCTTAGGACGAATTTTTTTTACCTCAATAATTTTCCCAAGCACAACCTGATTCTTTGTAAGAAAATCACATTTCAGGAATTTACAGTGGTTCAGAGACATCATTGTACATACAACGTGCATATCATGTCGATACAATATGCATTGTATATTCACACGCTTTGGCTGTTAACTGTTAAGCTGGGCTTCTAATTTATCGTCAAAGGATTTCTGGATGTAACTCTAATGAATTTTTTATTACCTAGACAATTATTATATTTGTTTTGATATAAGGCTCCTCGAATAATGACTAAAACCTTTATTCTGTAGACACAAAACAATGTCATTATTTCAATAAGAATGTAGAATATGTATGTCTCATGATTTTAATCCGAAACCAGGTATTACTGATTAATATCCATAATGAATTTATTGTATGATTTTTTTTTACCTTACGGTAAAAGTTCATCTTAACTAGTGTCGGTGATTCGTTGTTACAAAAATTATAAAGATTTTCGTATGGATGCGACCTTTCTGATCTGGCTTGCCATGGGAATTAATTTACGTAATCAATCAAAACAATACAGCAAATTTATTTTCAGTTCACAATGGGATGAAAAAAAAAGTTGGGTAAACTCTCTTTACTTGGTTAGTAATTAGAATTGTTACTCTGAAGTGGAAAACTAAGAGGCTTTGTCTTTTATTGAGGTTACAAGAAACTTGAATACATATTACAATAATAGTTATTTTAACTGCAGCATGAATACATATTATAATAATAGTTATTTAAACTGTTGCATTCCTACTTTAAGTTATAAAGCGAAGAGTCTTTGCCCTTCCATGGTGCATCACGAAGCTTACTTATTATAAATCATTGTAATAATAATAAATGTTATGTAAATTATTGCTAACTAAAATAATATTAATCTGTGTAAACTATTGTTTCATAAGACGTCGAACTAACTAGGTAAACATTGTAAGAAAAAGGTAATATGATGTCAGTTTGTCAGACTGAGTAAATCATTAGGAATATTGACTTTTTTTTTTTTTTTAGACCAATAGCTACTTAGATCCTTCGATGAATTATGGTATATTGTGACGCAGTTTGCTGGTTCATACATAAATTCTGTACTTTAGTGCAAGGGTAAAATCAAAATATATCGCAATAATTGTTTATAAACTGTAAAGTCCGGATTCCACAGAACTGGATGCAACTCAAGTGATAGATTAAATTTTACCTCGATATGATAAATTTGGGATAATATTGACAAAAGTTTTTTTCTGAAATTAACCACCATGTTATTGAGTAGAGAAACAGAAAAAATGTTAATTTCAGTATTTCTTCAATTTACTTTTATAACTTGTCCTTTTGGTGGTGGGAATGAACGTATATCTGATACTGACTTGCGTTAGAATACATTGAGATTTTAAGATTTAAACTTGATCTGTAAACTACATAAAAATACAGGCTTTAATTTTCCTTTTTCAACGTATTTCAAACCATAGAATTACGTATAATAAGTTGCGGCTATGTTTATACACGAATAAAAAACCAAGCAGACAAATTTTGAAAAGAATCACAAGAATTCTTAGGTTATATGAATAACAAATATTATAACGTGACGATTATACTTTATAATACGGATTAATTCTACTTGAAAATATTATATATACTTCATCACAAGGTAAGCTGTTTATGCGGCTGACAACGAATGAGATTAATCCTTAAACACTAAATCCCTTAACACTCTTTGCTCTTGATCAATCTCATTAATTTTTCTTCCTCGGGGCTCTTGTTTTGGTACAAGAAAGTGCGTGCGTACGTGTGTATACATGTGCGTGTCTTTGTGTACATCATTGTTTCCATAATTAGATTAGGAAAATATAGTCTTGCACAGTATAAGCTAATTCTGTCACCTAAAAAAACAATCATGGTTACTTCTTTTACCTATATGTATTTTATCTTTACCCCAAGATGTAGGTATTCTTTGAGCCTTATTCTTGGGTTGCGTTGTATAATTGTTATTACGGTCATAAGTTTCTGAATAGCATACGCCTCCGGCATCAGTTCCTCCACACATCAATTTAGTATCTCACTAGATATTCTCCCCTTTCCGGTTGATTGTTATTTCACGTTATCCTCCTCAATAAAAGAATGAAATGGTGTTCGTGCCCTCCTCTAATAGGAAACCTTAAATTGTGAATGGTGTGCAGTGCAATATCGCATACTGTCATTAAGAAGTATTCGTGGACCACTGGTGTGCTGTATAACAATTCGTTGGTAATGATTTTATCCTACCTATCGCAGAGAGAGAGAGAGAGAGAGAGAGAGAGAGAGAGAGAGAGAGAGAGAGAGAGAGAGAGAGTCCATGAATAAAATTGATTGAAACAGAGTTTGGTATTCTGCCTCTTGTAGTAATTTTCATATATTCGTGAGTATAAAAACAGAACTGCAGTTTTTCTTTGGCTTAGGAAATAATCCAGATCGAGAAACCATTTGTTACTATCGCTTATTCCTTCAAGGTATACGTGGTGTACAGTCATATAAGTTCCGATTCACATTTTCAATAGTCATTGGAATATACATGGAATAAAACATATCAGTTCTAAATCATAAATCAGTATGATTTTTTTCCATTTTGGAGGGAGTGGCTCCAATAGTATACATCCTTCAGGCTTCTCAGCAATATTTAGGGATGCCAGTGTTGACACTACGATTATCTTTGACTTCATATGCTTGGTTCACGGGTAGACAACAGACCGCGGACGATTCGTTGACCTAGCAAACGTCAACTGATTTGTATTCATATTTCACAGCCACATTGCCCAGTTTGGCTGATTACGCCTTCTTAAATTGGGCTGTGGGATCGCTCTATCACTATGCGGGTGAACATGCAGGTGTGAAATAACAACTTTAATGGGAGTTTAAATGGCGATGATTGGGTGATTAAAGAGGGCAATCCATCGTTGTTATAATCCTTGTTAGGTCCCACCTTATGAGAATCCGGGAGACGGGGGGATGGGTTGGGGTGGTTGGGAAGGAAGGAAGGATATGGTGGAATGGGCCTTAATGTTAGCTCGTCCGTGAAATCAGGTTTCCAGTGTTCACCTGATGGGTCCATATCCTACGTTTTGTTGATGTTCATGATGATAAAATTATCGAGACTTACTTTTTTACGAGGCCGTTACTTTGTGCAAAGCAGCTTAGCCTCACTTCTACCTTGGCATATGACACTTATCCCTCTTATGGACGAAAATCCCGAACTCCTCAATTTTTATCTCACTGATTTCTTATGCTCCATTAATTTTTGTGAGATGGATCTGATCCCTTTCATGAGAAAACCATTGCCTTCTTGCCATACGGTTATTACTCACTTGTATAGCAATTTTGTCAACTACCAACTTGCCACATTAGCCAGGTAAGGACCAAAGAACTGTCAATCGAAATACATGGGTTTTCATGCTGATTATGTCCTTTTGTGACTTATGATGCTAGATTACAGCAAGAAAGAAGTGTTCACGCTGACATTCACGTTATGACATATACATAATATATATATATATATATATATATATATTATATATATATATATATATATATATATATAATATATATATATATACATATATATATATATATATATATATATATATATATATATATATATATATATATAATATATATATATATATATATATATATATATATATATATATATATATATATATATATATATATATATATATATATATATATATATATATATATATATATAAAGTCGAAACTGGTCAGGACCTACATCCTGTCTCTTATTTTTCACCTGTGGTAATGTGTGATGAATGATTCACGTACAAAAGTGATAATAATCATGTATATATATATATATATATATATATATATATATATATATATATATATATATATATATATATATATGCACACATATATATATACAAATATATATACACACTACATACACAAACACACACACACACACACACACACATATATATATATATATATATATATATATATAT
>NC_089760.1:10187500-10207500 GCF_040412425.1 Macrobrachium rosenbergii | reverse complement strand
TTTAACCAGGTATTACTATGTTGTCTGTCCCTTTTATCCAGACATTACTGTGATGATTGTCCCTTTTATCCAGATATAATTGTGGTGACTGAAAAGCATGTTCAGAATATATGCCTGTGGTCTCAAGTACATGAAATGAGCTGTGATAAACCCGTTAAGTTTATTTACCGTAGAAGTTACAAAGGGAAGGGGTATGGGGGAAGGGGAATGGGAAGGAGGTGCGGATTTGAAACCTACCCTATTATCTAAGTTGCGTTAAATGATGGCCACGTGACAAATTTTGTCTAGATCGGTCAAGCGGTTACCACATAAGTTACAAAGGGAAGGGGGAAGGCGGATGGAGGAAGGGGAAGGGGTGCGGGTTTGCAACTAACCCTGTTATTTAAGTTAGGTCAAATAATGGCCTAGTGCCAAATTTTGTCTAGATCGGTCAAGTGGTGCGGATTTTTATAGAGCACAAAGTTACCTAAAGTTGCCTACTTACATAGCCTACATACATACATTCATACATAGGTACATACATACCGTATATACAAATATTAATTTTTATGTATATATATATATATATATGTATATATATATATATATATATATATATATATATATATATATATATGTGTGTGTGTGTGTGTGTGTGTGTGTGTGTGTGTGTGTTTGTGTGTGTGTGTGTCTGCGTGTCGGTATGTATGTGTTTGTGTTCGTGTGCCTGTGTTTGAAAGAAACTAGGAGCAAATATGAATATAAAAAACATGGAAGTAAACATATGAGTTACAACATACAAACCTGATATCAGTTCTTTTAGAACGAATTTGGAAATGGCAAAATGCATTCTCTTTAAAAGAAGGAAAATGCATATATCTCATAGATTATCGAGTCCTCTTTGAACCTTCATGTCATTATCTGAATTATACTATGAGCATCCTGGAAAAAGAATTCAGACTTTCCTTTATGAGGAACAGGACATAATATGAATGCAAGGTAAAAAGTCATTGAGCGAAAGAAATAATAGGAATTTTTATGCATGCGGAATGCGTTCTTTTAATTAAAAAGGAAGCTTTGAAAAGTAACGAATAACATATTTATATTAGAGGTATTAATTAGTCTGCTGTACATCATCATCACATCTCAAGTAAAAAGATTCTTTTGCATCACCAAAGAGTAAGTGCACTTGTATATACTGAGGTTATCAAGTAATTATTTGCTTCGTTATTAATCCTTTGCAAAAAAAAAAAAAACTATGAATTATGAATTCCAGACACAAAAAACAAATACCATGATTCATTTTAGAACCTGGATTTACCAAATCCGCATGTCGAAGAACTTCCCTGTCCTTACGGACGAGATAAAATCGGAAATTTATTCGCACAAAGAAATCCTTGGAGCTAACTGATTATCCAAATCGACCGTAAAGACCAATATTCTCTGAGGTGTATGCGGTAAGGAAGGCAAGAAAATTCCACGTCTCACCATTTTCCTTTCTTACTAACCCGGAATTTTTTGGCTTTCACAAAAAAAAAAAAAAAATTATTTCATATGTAAGTCTGCGCCAATCAGAATCACTTCGTTCGGTCACTGTATATGTAATTGCTCTGAAATTTAGAAATCATTAAATTGAGACTATATTGTCAAATATTTAAAAAATTTTTTTGCAAATTATTTATTAAGATTTCCCATAAGGAAGGTTTTTACAAGAAACTATTAATTATTACTTCCGCCTTATGAGAACTATCAGAGAGTCTTTTCATATATTTTAAAATGTCTACGTTCTGTAGCATATATAGCAAAGTGTTTAAATAAAGTGCACATCAAGAATATTCTTCCTAACTACCATCGGATTGTTTCAACAACAGTTTCATTAGGGTATTTTATTTATGCTAAATCTAATTTGATACAGGGAAATCATAATGACCATTTCACTAGATCTCAGGTGTCTATTCCATTATTTTTTTGGATTATAGAACATACCACATATACTCTCTAACTTCGGAGGCATGAGCAAACCCTTTCTATGAAGCCACTTCATTAACCTTCGAACAGCTTCATACGCTATAGGTTCAGATTCTTCATTTATATCGCGCCAGTTAATTAATGTAGTGCAACCACTCTGGTGACTATGTTTCTCCTTTTTTTATTTTGACTGAAATCTGTACATTCTATGTTATTTTCTCATACTTCCCTTCAAAACCTTCAAATTGCATGCTCATTTGACTAGCCAAAATTTTCCTAACATAAATCATTATCTCTATTATTACACTAAGAAAGTAAAAAAAAAAACATAATGATGAATACTTTTTCCTGTAATGATCTGTTTCCCTTATAAGCCTCCTTATTACGTTTTTTTTTTTTGGGGGGGGGGTAGGCAATCATAAACACTGTTCACTAAGACAGCATGTATGAGTGTAGCACAATTCTGTCAGTCAGTTTATATGCCATTAATCATTACAATAACACTGAAAACAGTTATTACTATATATGGTTTCTCCTTGGTTCTTTCAACCTCGGTCTTGTTATCATCTGTGCATTCTCATGTCACCAGCGCTCCTGTTTCCTGTTTGCCATGGCCTTTTGACGTAGCTGAAAATTATTCCCTATTTTAGTTTTTCTTATTGTTCTTTTGCGGATTATTATTATTATTATTATTATTATTATTATTATTATTATTATTATTATTATTATTATTATTATTAAAAGGATGGCTGTATTGTGCGAATTAATCCTATACAGTATCTTTTGTATTTTCCTTATGATTCGCTTTCCGGGCTCAGCGATGTTGGTCAGCAACTGGCCGATATTCATGTTGGAGAAAGGATAGTGTGTGGAATGCGGGAAAGTCTTTTACTGATATATCCAATCAGAAGTCCTTTGTCGTCTGATTTCAGGTTCTACTTCAGGTACCGTCGACATGTTTCGTCGACGGTACCTGAAGTAGAACCTTTCATTAAGCTACTTATGAGGACTTCGCTTATATCTGATAAAAGATATTGAAATATATTTTGTATATTTCATAAGAATTTGCTATACAATTCTCCTATTAATTTTCTAAGTCTTTAAATTCCTGTCTTGCTGTAGAAATTTATCAGAGGATTATCTCCTAGATAATAAACATTCCATATACATAATAGTTGAAGCTGTTTTGGCTTTCTGTGACCAAATGATTATTGTATGAATAATTGTTTTAGAATAAAAAAAGAGAACATAATGATTTTTTGCCATTACTAGCAACTGTTACACAATTCTGATAGTTTAAGCAAGTAATTTCATTCGCACCTTCCCCCTTTACACAGCATATTAGCGAAAACCCCTATTCACTACTTTCCAAATGATGAATTCTCCGTCTAGGCTTTTTCAATGATTACAGCATTTTGCAGAGAATTTATGATTTTTCCGGCCAAACAATATCATGACTTTCCATTTCCCCGGTGGAGGCTATTCATCAACTGCAGTACTTCAGTACTAAAGTATTCATCACTTCTCATTAACAGAGCTGAAGTTCCATCCCTTTCATTGCTACGAAAAAAAATCTGTTATAATGTTTCATGTTTTTTTTCGTATGATAATGAGCCTTTCGCAGCTCGTCTAATTTTGCTGCTTAAACGGTCTTCCAATGCAATGTGTAGGAGCTTTATGATCGTGGTGATATATGTCTCTATCTTGATATGTATACATACATTTATATATATATATACTGTACATGTATATATATATATATTATTATCACGTTTGTACATGTATGATTCATTTATCGTTTGTATGTGATTCATTTATCACACGTTACCACAGGTGAAAAATAAGACGGGATGTAGATCCTGACCGATATATATATATATATATATATATATATATATATATATATATATATATATATATATATATATATATATAAATATATGTATATATACATATATATATATATATACATACATATATATATATATATATATATATATATACATATATATACATACATATATATATATATATATATATATATATATATATATATATATATATATATATATATATATATATATATATAATTATATATATATAGATGAGAGTGTTTTGAGATGGCCTTAGAATTTGGAGAGAATGGGACGATAATCAAGTGAAACGAGTATAGAGGCTATTGAAGAGGAAACCCCGAGAGTGCTTAATAAGATGGAGAGGGGAGGGAGGGAGGGGGGCATTGTAATGAAAAGGTATTAATACCCAGCAGACAAGAGGATGCCCGCAAGGTGAAGGGGAATTGTACCATGTTTTTAGAGTGGTTTGGAGCGGTCCTGTCGAGTTGCTCGTTCAGGCCAATGTGGAAGCTAATATTCTCGAAATTTTCTTGCTTAGGGGTTCATCATGGATTTATTAGCTCAACTAGCATGTTCCTGTTATTATTTTTTCTCTCGAATGTGTGTGTGTGTGCATCAGCTTTCCCCCATTATGTCTTTTTTTTTTCAAGAAATTCGAGACAAGTGAAATAGAAAAAAAGGAGACTAATCCGGTCAAATCGGACCAACAAGAAATCTGAGTCACGTTAAATTGCACAAAAAAAAGATTTAGTTTAGACACTTCAGATCAATTCAGATTTTAATGAGATGGCTAGTAATTTGAAAGAAAAATTTTGTGAAACAAATGAAGCAAACAAATAAATCAATATTTAGAAGATATTCAACCTTGATTCATTTTGTGAAAGTTTATTTTTACCAAGAAATTTCATTATGATGCCCAAAGCGATATTATAGTAATAGTTTTAGTTTAATGACACCTGTTTAATGAAATTGAGCAATCAAATACAAAAACGTCATTAGCATAAGCGATCAAACACGCGTCGTTGATTAATAGATTGTCACACTTCAAAATAAAAGAGATAATCTTCCTGTTGGATTAATGACATGTTCATTTGATGGGATTATCGTAGCACTAGATTTAGTTAGTTTAGTAATTATCAGTCTCGTGATACGCATATCACGATATAAGCTTAACATAATGTTATTGGTAACTTTGATTTTCATGTTCCATCAAAAAGAAAGATTGGCGGACACAGGGTTATTATGGGATCAAAGGTTGACAGACACAGGGTTATTATGAGATCAAAGATTGACAGACACAGGGTTATTATGGGATCAAAGATTGACAGACACAGGGTTATTATGGGATCAAAGATTGACAGACACATTGTTATTATGGGATCATGTAGAAATCATGACTTTGAAAAACTGCTACAATGAATAGTGTCACAAAGAGGTTTTACTATGGAACCGACAGACTTTCAAAAGTTATTCCCACGACTATGACAGATGAGTGCACAGTGTTTAATAGGCAGTTCGCCCCCAACAAGAAGGGTTGCTGTGTGAGGGATGAGACAGGTTTCGGAACAGATGTTTAGTCTTTTATTTAAAGCTTTCCAACAGATTTCTAATGAATAATGATGGTCACTTGAAGTAAATAATTAAATATGTTTTCATGAATTTTTTTTTTTTTTTTTTTTTTTTTTTTTTTTTTAGAAAATTCAGTTCTGATTTTTTCATTATTGTTAGTTTAGTATATTATTGTAGTCATCACAGATACAGACTACGGCAATCATAAATATTAATTCCATGGTGTTTGCATTTGTGGAGCAACATAGATGTCACTGTATATTTATGAGCAGTTCCTGAGATGTTGTAGAGAAACAATTGTTTTTTCCACGGGTTACGTAAATACTTTCTATTTCTATTGTCTAAGGTGGTCGAATGTAAGCTATTTTTTTTACAGTTTTTTAAAGAATTCATGATTTTATTATGAGCTGTGATGAAATTTGTCCAAGCTGCTTCAAGACACAAATTAGTGATAGTCTAAGTGTCCTGAATTGGTCGAGATGTCTTAAAAAAGATGTTCAGGTTGTTAAAAGTTAAGTATACCTTAGTTTAACCAGACCACTGAGCTGATTAACAGCTCTCCTAGGGCTGGCCCGAAGGATCAGATTTATTTTACGTGGCTAAGAACCAATTGGTTACCTAGCAACGGGACCTACAGCTTATTGTGGAATCCGAACCACATTATAGCGAGAATTGAATTTCTATCTCCAGAAGTAAATTTCTCTAATTCTTCATTGGCCGGTCGGAGAATCGAACGCGGGCCCAGCAGAGAGCTAGCCGAGGACGATACCAAGCCGTCCATTGAGGAACTGTTCAGGTTGTACTGTAACTGCCCCGATTATAACATTATTTGATATAAGCAATAATTTTTTTTCTATCATGTTCCTTTATTTAAACAGTTCTTTTTGTGACTGCTAAAGTGGGTCAAGCCATATCACCACGGATCAAGGGCTTTATCAGTCAACTTGGTTTGGTTAGCCTTCATTTCTAAGCATTGCTGCTAATACGCTATAAGATCCAGTGACTTCTTAACGATTTTCTGTACTCCAGCGTGGTCGCTGAGATGTGAATAGGAATATGATTAAGCGGGGAATGAAGAGAAAAATGCCAAAAGAGGACTGATGGTAACCAGAAGCACAGACGTGTAGAAGGAGTTTTTTTTTGGGGGCACGTTTATTATTCTCCATAAGCCCTTCGTTGGCTGAGTCGGTTGAACTTCAGACTGTCACTCGATAGGCCGGAGTTCAATTCCCCTGACCGGCTGGTGAAGAGTTAGAGGAATTTATTTCTGGTGATAGAAATTTATTTATCGCTATAATGTGGTTCGGATTCCACAATAAGCTGTAGGTCCCGTCGCTAAGTAACCAATTGGTTCTTAGCCACGTAAAATAAGTCTAATCCTTCGGGCCAGCCCTAGGAGAGCTGTTAATCAGCTCAGTGGTCTGGTAAAACTAAGGTATACTTAACTTTTTCATTATTTTCCATGTCTAACAATGATTATGGAAGAAAAGGAGCAAGATTAACTGTTTACTTTTCTAAAATCCGACTAACGTATTTTACAATGTTGCAGTCTACCATCATTTTCTGAATTGCTTTTTTACACTTTTCTGGAAATTATGAGGTACGAAAAGCTTTCGCTGTCGTTGGGAGTGTTATTAACTTTTCTATCCCTTTGAAATAGTTCTTCAACCTCCCTTTGAAGCTGAGGGTTCTGTATATAGGTTTCCGTGAAGATGCTTCACTCTACAAAGTAATTTAATTTACAGGCCTGTCTGCGGGTGATAAAATAAAAATTCCAAAAAGAATATCTTAAGATTGTTGCTTTCTGATTTTCAAGTAACCCCCCTCTCTCTCTCTCTCTCTCTCTCTCTCTCTCTCTCTCTCTCTCTCTCTCTCTCTCTCTCTCTCTTATTTTTGTGTCAATCATCTCTCTCTCTCTCTCTCTCTCTCTCTCTCTCTCTCTCTCTCTCTCTTATTTTTTGTGTCAATCATCTTTAAAAGTGAGGTACTCTCTGTGGAATATGATAATATAGTCAAACCTAATCCCTAGGAATGTTCATGTAATTAAGTTTTATTCTTTTACCGTTAATCTAGTTTACGGCTCAAGACTCCCTGATTAATAAGAGAATGAGATTAAGGAAAAATATAATGATGAATGACAAGGCCAGTTTTAATTACATGATATAAAATGAGTCTCTCATACATACGTTTGAACAAAGGATCACACACACACACACACACACACACACACACACACACACACACACACACACACACACACACACACACACACACGGAAATGCAGTTCAATCATCACCAACAGAATCGATATAAGAATTGATATATTAGATTCATTTAAATGTTTACCATCATAAACGAGTGGCCTGTGAGTTAACAAATGTGGCTGATTAAGTGATATTTCACACCAAAAAATTTATTAATGTAATTTATGATGGTATTACAAGCGAGTAATTTGCGAGTAGAAACCTAATGCAAGTTGTAGTCGAAACGATACAAGCTTTTCCAGTAACCTCCATGGATGAGAAAAATATAAAAGAACCCTTTTAAGAACTGGAAGATTTTTTTACCAATCTGGGATAACCATGGAATGAAATAACGAGAAGGGAGTCTTTAATATATGTGTATATTTTATTTAACGAGCACAAATCTTGCAGTTAGCGGAAATCAGAATTACAGATAGGTCTTGATCAAAACGTATGTTGCTTCCAAAGCCAAAATGTTTTTGCAGATGTAAGGGACTCAGTACGCAGATTTTCACTATTAAGTACTCAGGCTTCCAAATCTCTAACCTGTAGTAGTCATACCATTTTAATAGCTAACAGTTTTTTAATGATTTATATATATTCTAACGAGAGTAAACACCGGTTATATGAATTAGTAGACGGAATTCAATATTTTTCTGGCTAAAATTTTGTAGGTCTTGATAGCTAAATCTACAGTCTTTATCAGAAAAGAACTAAACACTCGATAAAACATTGTAACATATGCGAGGTACTTTAAAACTTAAGATTCTTGTAACTCATTTTGAGTTTCCATTTCCTCATAAAAACGTAACTTCTCCATGGATATTCATGGGAGAATTTGCATAAAAGTTGATACAATGGAACATCGGAAATTGTATCGAGAATTGTGTTTGTTTTTTCATTATGTTTTCAATGCAGGTTTTAAAAATATCTCTTTGGCTATGACAGTTGGCAGTTTATGTAGTAGGCTACTTAATATTTCTCAGTAATCCATCAACAATAGCAGTACACTCGAAGTTTTTCCTATGGCATCGGGTGAATCATCGATAATATTATAGGTTCTAATTTGGCTGAACAATCCCATAAGAGTATAGACTGTGTTTCCACTATTACTTAGTATTTTGACATCATGCGAATTCGCTGAAAAGACAAATTATAAAAAGATATGAAGTGCAGTACAGTTAATATGTTTTAGAAAGCAATATTATGATACGTTGTGCAAGGAGACAAACATGAGAGAGAGAGAGAGAGAGAGAGAAGATGAAATGTTACGTTTAATATTGCTCCCAACTCTTTCTTTTGAAGCATCAAGAAATTCCTTGCGCACGACTGTTAAAATATGGCTCCATCATCACTGTAGGATGTGAGTACTTTACTACCGATGTGGTAATAAGTCTTCTCTTATTTCTACGACTAACATCTTTACAATTCGGAAACCTTCAACCAGAGATGAAAACGTTCTCTGGGTCCTTTTCCCAGAATCGGAATGGCTTTCATGTGTTTCATGTTGGTTGGAAATAAGTTCCCTTGGCATTACATAGAGAAGATGAAATTATAAAAGACAAGGAGGAAGTGTAGCTGTGGGTTTGTTTCCCACGTTAGATATTTTCTAATAATTTCTGGTGTAAAAATGCAGCTAAAAATGATCGGAACAGCAGCTTTCGCAATAGGTTTGCGTTGGTGAAAGTTTCTTCATATGATATTACAATCGTTCGTCATTTTATTTACAGGCAGCTTTCATTTCCACTTAATTTTCTTTTTATTTTTAACATTACTGTGATAAACAATATGTTATCATAATTTTAAAAGGATATCTGCACCCACAAAACTTTCCTTAAAGGGAAACAGCGATTAGAAAGAATTCGAGTAGCAAATAGCAACGGAATTCATGGAAAAAGTCTTAGTTATCTGGCCAAAGCGCTTATAAAATTTCATAGACTCAGGAGAAAGTACTGAAGTGAACACTCCTAACGTACTGTTTACAAACTTAATAGAACTGGGACAATAATTTAGAAAATTAGGCCATAGGCATTTCAAAGTCAATTAACTTGTTCTGACCAATATTCCATCCTTCAAACTGTTGATTTATTTCCATCATTAACATTTTGAAAGATCTTGCAGACAGTTACACAAGTTACTAAGCGAATTGTGGTAAATGTTTCTTTATCTATCTCAAAAAGTATTTACTGATTGTCAGAAAATAGGTTTATGACAATGGTTTCATCATTAGTCTATATTCTTATAAGTAGATATATTAAACTTCCCTCTCGATATTTTTAAGTTAATTACCCAGAAAACTCCGGGGAAAGTAAGAAATGTTGTTGATTAATGAATGCCCGTTTTTTGCCGTAGGGATATGCTAGAATATATGTTTTTATC
Organism: Macrobrachium rosenbergii; assembly: GCF_040412425.1. NCBI lineage: Eukaryota > Metazoa > Arthropoda > Malacostraca > Decapoda > Palaemonidae > Macrobrachium > Macrobrachium rosenbergii. The sequence goes on along the minus strand of NC_089760.1, from coordinate 10,197,506 downwards.
TTATAAATCAACTTCAGATAACAAGGGGGCCAAGTATTACTCAACAGTATTGAGTGTCAACCATCATTAAATGATTTTAGCTGGCACCAAACGATCCCGCGAACTGGATAGCAAGAAGGCGTTATAATGTCTGCATTCCTTATATATATATATATATATATATATATATATATATATATATATATATATATATATATATATATATATATATATATATATATATATGTATATGTATATATATGTATATATATATATATATATATATATATATATATATAAATTATAAATAGATAGATATATGTATGATTTTATATTTCTAGTCGTATTCGCTGTTGTAAAGAAAAACTGTGATTTAGAATTCACATTGTACCAATAACAAATCATACATTATTTCTAGTTTCAGCTGTAAATGATATATATTTATATTGATTTGTTTCATTGCAGTTCCTTGCTAGATGTTTTGTTAAAAGCTGGTGGGAAAGAGTTCGCTATAACAACTGCCGAAAGAGAAAAGGGTTAGTCGTCTCAACTTATGCTCTAGAAAGTTTGAAGAAGACAACTAAAATAAATCTACAGAAATTGAACCTTTTCGTCAGCCAAAAGGACCTCTACAACAGAAGGATTTTCATTTAGTGCCCAACGTTATGAAGTTCGAAGAAGGTAAAATCTTTATTGTTGTATGTTTGATATGAGTTTGTGTTCATTTTGGTTATTTTAAACATTGTCATTAGGAGTTGTATTCAGAATGAAATCTTAAAAATTCTGAGTTTTCATTTAGTTAAAGTATCAACACCAGTTACCGTTAAAATCAGTTTGAGCCATCAGTTGGTATTCAAAACACTGTGGCCTCCTGGTTTAATACAGGTATGACTAGGCTTATCCATAAGTGTTATAAAGTTATCAATTAGTAATCATGGTGGACTTGGATTCATTTCGATTATAAGTATAGACCTAAATTCAGCGGCAATATGCATGGTAGAGTTGAAATCAACTTATATATGTGTTGTCGTTCTATTGAACTCCGAAGGTATAGTAGATGCACTTATAACATATAATTCTCCATTGACGTTAATTAGTCCAGAGGTAAGATAAATCAATATTAGGGCGTATTTACGGTTAAATAAATTTAGATTAATACTTATGTGGGAAACTGTTTTTCGAATATTTGGGAATTTATGCATTGCATGGGTTTTAAAATTCGTGGAAATGTATAATATTTTGACAAAGAAGACTTAATATTATTAATATTCATTTTATCAGAGATCCAAATCTGGTGTACGTATGTCTAAGTAAATTCATTTACATATTATGAATAACAAGAATTAAATTAGTAATATGAGGAGATTATGACATCTGGCTTGTACTTACTTTTTAGTCGGTTTGGGCTAGCAAGTGAAATCCAGCATTTCTTACAACAAAGATTTTTTTTCCGGTTATGTGACCAAGGCAGTTTGGAAGAGAGAGAGAAACCCATTTCAGCGTAAAAGCTATCGTTACGTTCCTTTGTTTCTCCACACGTTCGTTAAAAGAGATTTTCCTTCTATTCGGCTTGCGCTATATCTGTCTGTACCCGGTTTTTTAGAGAACAATTTCTTTTTCCACGTTATAATTTCCAAAACCACCAGTTACTTCCTTATCGCATAAATTTACGAAAGAATTTTCTTTAAATGGAAAAGCATTAAAGTGTTTAATGCGCAAATCATACCACAGATACGTATTACAATTATGCCAGATCAAAAATTGCAATAAAACCAAGACTTTAACTTCTCAGTTAGGATGACAATGTTTTACAGAACTTTCCAGAGACAAAAGTTATCCTTCAGGATTTTCCATATACTCGTTTGTGAAGTCTGTACACCTATTCAAAGATATTTCCTTCATCTTTCTTTACTTTTACTAAGATATAAAGGTCAGTTAGTTATTTTGTGGACTTGTTTTGTTTTATAGTCAAATTCTACCGATTATATAAATTTTGCACCGAGAACTGTTTGGTTGCCTTTGAATTACTTGCCATAGTTGCTAACAAAATTTAGCTATGGTATTGAATCTACTTTTTCAGTCTGAACGAAAGCGTTGCATAACATTTTTAAAGATGTTCTACTCTTTTTTTTACCGTGATGAGTTTTTGACTGGTCAATTTTTTTTTCAAGATTTTCTGAACAAAGCATAGAATTCCATTTTCAGAAAACTGGCGTCGCGAAGACTAGTTAATGCAGTTGACCTTATCGGTTTGTGATATCCATAGTTCAGGGTTTTGAAGCCTTATATTTATTCATTCAAAACTGATTGGACTTAGATCCACGTTTAAGGGCAAGAATCGTCGTTCTAGCAGATACGTAGTTCTGTAGAGTTATTCCAATGTTGGAGCAGTTTAAGCGATTGGAAATTTACGCCTTTTTTCTTTGATGGGGAATAATGAGTTTGCTTTTTTGCTTTATTAAAGCTAACATTCACGCATGTTTCTTTTCTCGAGAAAATGTATCCAGTAGGGAAAAATAATTTTTATGATGACAGAAATAAAAAAAAATCAAAATAGCTTTGTATAAACAATTTTTCAGCGATATCCACTGAAATACATATATAATAAATCCTCTAATATCATTGCTCGATCACTATGTATGAAACTTATATTACAAGTATATTCTATTATATGTACAGAACATTTTTTTAGTCATGCTGTAATTCAGTTTATGGTTAGTTCATTTTGATGTACAATTTACATTTCATCCGAAAATTAAGATTGATTCTTTAATATTTTAAATATTTCATTAGCCCTGAGAGGTAAATATCTAACATTTAAATGAACCATCCAGCAGATTTTGTTTTAAAAGTTTATAAAGTTTTTCTCAGACGTTCCACGTGTAAAGCAGAGCGTGGGGAGAAAAATAAATTTCATTGCTATGCCACTGGCCAGAAGGCATGGAAGCTGCTAACAAACAGAGAGTACAATGTTCAGGCTTCCAGTTACAATTCCCCTTGGGTGTGAGTTATTCGTAATGCATAGTGAATTGGATATCAAACGATATTTGTGGTTTAATATTTGGTGAATGTTCAAAATTTACCTTTGTATGCGACAAAAATCAAATATATATGTATATGTATATGTATATTTATATTTATATATATATATATATATATATATATATATATATATATATATATATATATATATATATAATATATATATATATATATATATATATATATATTGATTTTGTCGCATTATATGAATTTTTAATATACTATATATATATATATATATATATATATATATATATATATATTATATATATATATATATATGTGTGTGTGTGTGTGTGTATACATACATACATATATATATATATATATATATATATATATATATATATATATATATATATATTTATATATATATATATATATATATATATATATATATATATATATATATATATATATATGTGTGTGTGTGTGTGTGTGTGTGTGTGTGTGTGTGTGCATTTTGTTATCTCTGATCACATCCCATATCTTTGTCCTCTTCTCTCCAGTGACCTTCTTCAGATCCTTTGTTACCATAGTCATTCATATGCAGATGAAGCTGCTCATCTCTAAACATCCTCCTTTTCTTCTCAGCCCTTCTCAGAAGCTCGTTCTTAAGCTTGCTTAGTCTTGTGTGATGTTATGAATGCAGAGTGTATGTAGAGAAGGGTGTTGGGGGGGGAGAACTTTATTCATTTCAATGGATCTAGATGAATTTCATTCCAGCTTTAAATTTCTTACACCTACTTTATATAATTTTTATATTTAGAAAATTTAAGTTCTTCCTTCTGTAAATATCTGGTGTTTACAAATAAATAGTGACAACATTCCCAAAACATGCTTAAATACTGAGAAAATAATAATCAGCAAATATTTTACATATACAGATAACCCTGTGTTGGTAGATGGAGTTAATCATTACTCTACTGTTGCACCTTCATTAAGTGTGTCGTAAAGTACGATAATATACTGAAGTGTTCCCTATGCAAAAATCCCATAAGTTGAGACTACTGCGACATGCAACCAAATCAGGGAAGTTGACCTCTAAACGATCTCCCCTCTCTCCTTTCATTCAACCGTAAAATACACTTATTACTTTCGCTCAATATATGATGGGAGTTCTTCCCTTCCCCCCTTGATCTATTCCTGCTCGTTTGCAAAACTTTCTTGGAAAGTTCTTGTTTCCTTCAGTTTATTATTATTATTATTATTATTATTATTATTATTATTATTATTATTATTATTATTATTATTATTATTATTACCAGCGGCAGCAGTAGTAACAGTAGTCGCAGTAGAAATAATTTTCTTCTGTATTTGATGACATATTCACGTAAACTTCTCATCTCTTCCCTTACCAAAAACTTGCCCTACAACTCTTACAAGTGGCGGTAATTTCATTGTTCATTCATAGTGGAGTCGTCTTCGGGAAGGAGGTTCCTTCTCGTCTAAAAATGACAGACATAAAAAGACTAAGAGTGAGTGGGAGAGAGAGAGAGAGAGAGATAGAAGTAATTTAAACTTCAGTGCCCTTCTAATTAATTCTACCTTATCGCCCCTACTTTCGTAATCGTTTGATTTCATTTTAATTACACATTGTACTGCTTACTTATCGCCTGGATCTAAGATACAAGGAATCGTAATTATGGCATAATTTCAGGATTAACCGTATACTAGAAATTGATTGTGACGAAGTGTCTCGGGTTTTTCTTGAAATTTTGTATATTATAATCAATATTTTTTTTTAGCTCGACAAGTTTTATATAATGTTTATTTTTTCATGCTATAGTGGAAAGATATATGGACATATAAAGTTTTTATAAGCTCGTTCATAAAAAGGCCTCAGGAATTTAAGGAATTTTAAATCTGCGAACATGTTGACTATATATATATATATATATATATATATATATATATATATATATATATATATATATATATATATATATATATATATATAAAATTACAAAAATGGGAATAAAACGTTGTATATATATATATATATATATATATATATATATATATATATATATTTATTTATATTTATATATATATATTTATATATATATTTATATATTATATATTATATTTATATATATATATATATATATATATATATATATATTTACATATATATATATATATATATATATATATATATATATATATATATATATATATATATATATATATATATATATATATATATATATATAAAGATAGACATCATCACCTTCAACACACCATGGCGCAAAGAACGTCTGTGAAATTCCGTTAGCCTTGTCTTTCCGTTTTTATCTTCCACAAAATTCCACTCACCTGCTACCTTGCTTCTCATTGTTCCTTAACGGTAGGTCAGAGTCTCCCAACTCTTCTGATGGCAACAAGTTTCCAGCTAAGTCTATCACGTACTATTCTCTCTCAGGTTTCTTTGCGAAGGACGTGTTTTATATATCTATTACCTCACTATATCATCCTTTGCTCATCTATACACTAACGCAATTTTCCATTATTCTTCCATTTGATTTTAATATCCTTCTTTTAACTTCACTGTCAAATCTACTAAACCTTAGAGTTTAATTTTCACACCATGATTCTTATCCGCACATCAACACAGCCTTATTACATTTATGTCTAATCTTACTTTCGTATGTAATTTTAATCTATTTGGTTTGTTTTACCTTCCTTTGTTCTTTCACTAAATGATAATTCAAGAGAACCTTAAATGGATGCTGTTGTTTCCAACTATCTGAAATTCTGAACCTCATTAATCCTTTCTCCTTTTGTGCTTTCTCTGTCCTCATTACTTATGTTTTCCTCAGGTTTATTTTGAGTCCCATCTCTCTATACGTATGGTGTATTCTATTCGGCAAGTATTTAAAAATCTTGTAGTAACTTACTTACTAAAACAGCATCATCTGCATATTTTAAGTCTTTCTAGTTTCTTACTTTACTTTTTTTCTGTACTCCACCATCATTGACCACTTTTTCTTCCTACAAAATCTGTGATAGGAGCAATCAGCTAAGGTGACATAATATTATTTGCACCCCACTATTTATTACAAATTCACTTGACAGGATACCATCAAAATTAACTTTGCATATACTTCGTTCGGGCTATTTTCAGTCAGGTATAACTTTTTAACGGGTATTCCATGACTCTGGTCTGTGGGCAATGTCAAATCAACGAAAGCCATTATAAAAGGAATATTAAATTTCATAAACAGTTGCACGGTATGCCCTAGCACAAATATCTGATCTGAGCAACTCCTCGATTTTCTAAATCCCATTTTATTCGTTTTTAAGCTTTTATTCAATTCATTTCTCCAGCCTACAAGGGATAAGCCTACTGAACAGTTTTATTACAGCCGGCGCAAGTACAAGGCTTCTATAATCAACACACATAGTCTGATCCCACTACACAAAACACATCGCTTCAAACACTGTCGGAGACATTCCAGGGACGTCCTTAAAATTTGTATGTGGCAATTTCAGAGATAGGAATGGACCATTGTCCGAGACAAAGGGATCCATTTTTTAATCATTGAGAAAATATTCATCAGAAAATTATGAGAGACTCGAAACCTAATAATCCTTGCAAGGCCAAAACTCATGAAGAACTAATAGAAAAGTATGGTTTATTTCTTAAGTAAATGGAAAATAGGCGATTATAAATGATGTAATTTGCTGATAAGAGATATATACAGTAGAGGAGCAGGTCTATGGATTTGTAAATACAAACTTGCCTACACGAACTTGAACTGAGATGAGAAATTAGAACCGAAGGTGTCGCACACATTTCTTAAATAAAAATAGTAAAATTTTGTTTAAACGAATGTCTTGATATACGCGGTGGGGAATAAAACAATAGCTCTTTGAAAAAAACAGTAGTAAAGGCAAAAACTTGCCATATAATCATTAATAGGATTTACTTTATATATCTATTATAGACAGCTATCATAAATTTTTTTTGAAAAATAAAAGTACCAGAATTACACTCTCTCTCTCTCTCTCTCTCTCTCTCTCTCTCTCTCTCTCTCTCTCTCTCTCTCTCTCTCTGCGCAGGAAAATGCATGACGTAATATTAATCTTTCTCGAGACACTTTCTTTTCTCGGTTCTCCAATAATCTTCGTTATTACAAAGCAAATTGCACTTAAGATCATAGCAAAACAAAAAAAGAGGTACAGATCAGTTTTGGAATTTTAAAAAGTAAAATTAAACGCATTCCAAAATGTATTTCTTTTAAATTATGTATTTATAATTATAACGATGTCCATATCCGAGACATTTGACCAGAGGCATTACACTAGCATGCTGTTATCATATGTAATTCTGCTGTCGTATTTTAACCATTGTTCATATTGGCAGGACCGTCAAGCGTCACCACGTCATCATCACGAGATGTATCTTAATATTGCAGTTTGCCAATACGTCTCCCAGGTGACAGCTAACAACATGGGATTTATTTAAATAAAGTGATGTAAGGAAGATACTACAATACCATAGAAATAATGTAAGTGACGTCAGTCACAGGAACGATTAACCTAATGAGGAACAGGGAAGTGGACATTCTTAATGAAGTATGCGCGTGGAATGTAATTTTTGAAGGGCAAAAGCAAGGAAGCAGAACAGTGCTTTATAGAATAAAAATGCATCTATTTGATGCATGAAAAGTAACGTACCACTACCAAATCGGAAGCAATGCGCAGTAAAAATATAGTATGTTTATAAACACATATGTGTCTTTAAGACAAGAATGTAGTGAAAATCTACCCAAAAAGCAATATATATATATATATATATATATATATATATATATATATATATATATATATATATATATATATATATATATATATACACATTATATGTATATATATACTATATATACATATATATATATATATATATATATATATATATATATATATATATATGGAGAAAGAGAATAGAGGAAGATCTTCTTCTTCTTCTTCTTCTTCCCAGCTTGTTCCCATTTTTGTATGGGGTCGCCGTGATGCCCTAAACTAGCATAAAAAGTCAGAAAGTATGAGAAAATAAAATGATGCCTATAGTAAAATACTAATCAAAATATTAGTACTTACTGTTAATATTCACCAAACACACTTTAAAACTCCATATTGCTCTATCATCCAGTCGAGACCCTTGAATCCGGAGGAAGGCAAAGTAAAGTTCTCCTTCCTTTTGTAAAAGTCGAGCCAATACCCCCATGCCCACTATGGTAGAAGGACGGATAATCATGTATTTTCACGCGTGTAATTTTTTAATTAAGCCTGAGTAGATCTAAGGTTATAGTGAAATGTCTCTGGATTTGACATTTATTTTAGACATTTATTTTAGATATCAAGTGATTTAAATTTTGTAAAATTCTTCATAGCAAGGTTGGTTAACAGTTTATCTCCTGGTTTTGCCTTGTATAGGTTCAAACTTGCGACATATTTCATTTAGAATTTTAAAACCTCCGGTACAAAGTGCGTCAGAGAAGTGTAAGGATTGTGAGGAGATAAGATATACTTTTGATTCTTAGAAATATATTTTCTGGAAAAAAAAAAAAAATATATATATATATATATATATATATATATATATATATATATATATATATATATATATATATATATATATATAAATATATATATATATATATATATATATATATATATATATATATATATATATGTATATATATAAATATATATATATATATATATATATATATATATATATATATATATATATATATATATATATATATATAAATATATATATATATATATATATATATATATATATATATATATATATATATATATATATATATATATATATGTATGTATATATATGTGTATATATATATATATATATATATATAAATATAAATATAAATATAAATATAAATATAAATATATATATATATATATATATATATATATATATATATATATATATATATATATATATATATATATATATATATATATATATATATATATTCATGAAGCTACAAATGTCGCTTAATACCCACTTCACGCTATTTCGGGAATATCCACGTTGGGGAATTATCACCGAAGGGGAATTTTTAAAGTCTCGTGTCGAGGGTTCGAGACTCGGCGGTTCCGACGGTTTGACCGTTGAATAGAGTCGCTGGAAGTTACCGTGTCGAGGGATCGAGACCCGGCGATTCCGATCCATTTATCACTTTAAAAATTCTCCTTCGGTGATAATTCCCCATCGGGGATATTCCCGGAGTAGCTTGAATTGGATATTAAGCGACACTTGTAGCTTCATGAATGTATCTAAATCACGGTGTGATAAAAATTTCACGCACATAAAGTGTGTGTGTTCGTGTGTTTATAGCCAGGATCCTCTTATTTAGTAGTGTGGCCTCAACTTCCTATAGTGAAGTGACAGCTCTTTCATTTATTAACTTCAGAATTCAAAACCCTCATGATAAAACATACCCAGGTTGTCTTGTGGGCATATAAATACTCATATAAAAATATAAAATTTAAAAATAATAAATACGGAGAGACCAAAGTGGGCTGAATATAAAATACCATTCTGATTTGGAAATAATATAGACATTCCTATATTATCAGCTAATTTCCGAGTGCAATACTTTGTATAAAAGCATTTGCTTCGGAAAATAGCAATAATAAAAAGAGGGTTATTATATATGAGCCGGCGCAAGTATAAAATGTCATCAGTATGTTTATGAATATGACAGTGATTTATTCATTTATATACAAATGAACGGGAAGCTATTACCTGCAATATAAATTCTTTTTAATGGACGTCGCATTCTGATGTTTTATAAATGCTTACTCTTGTATGACTTTTTTTTAATTTTTTTTAGATAGATCTATTTATATCCAAAATTGTCGCGTTGAAACTAAGCCACATTTTTTCAGAGGCACCTTATTTTTTCATTACATCGATTTCAAATAGAGAGAGAGAGAGAGA
>NC_089760.1:10180000-10185000 GCF_040412425.1 Macrobrachium rosenbergii | reverse complement strand
ATTATTTACGTCTTTTGTGAAGTTCTTCAGTGAACGAACGAGAAAAAGGAAAGAGAAAAACTGAAGTGGACTGATAACATTCCACAAAAAGTGTTTAAACCGACGTGAGTTTCTAGATTAAAGATGGAATTTCTAGAACAGAAGACGGTATTACAGAGGGAGACAGAGCACTGATTCCTTTTATTTTTGTACGTTTCTCCGACGGAAGGGTAGAATATCACTTCGCATATGAGGTACAAAAATACGTTTATTTTTATTTTACAAAGTATTGATCGGCTACATCAGAATATGAAATAATTGGTCCATATCTGAGGGAAGTCTTTATTAGACCGTTTACAAGTCAGGAATAAAATTAAAACTGAAGTAAAAAGAAAAAAAGTAATCAAATCAGGATAAGATAAACTCGCACCTTTTATAGTAATATTATCCCTGAGTTAATAAGTCCAGGATATGTAAACCTACTTGGTAATATCAGTAATATCTTTCAAAAACAACTTCAGTCTGGAACAGTATTAATTATCGACTGGATGACAAGAATATTCCCAAATATTTATCACCATGCTAGACGATCACCTTTCAACTATGAACGTAAACCCGCATACATTAAACTTTTTTTTTTTTTCTTTTTTTATGGGTTTCAGTGGGATGCTGATATAAATTGAGGAGGTCAAACTAAGGGTGTCCATGAAGTCTGGATGCATAGGGGATTTTACTATCTATTTTTATTTATTTATATTATTTTTCCTCCTCAGAATGAAGATGGCTCTGTCTAAGGAAGAACGAATTGGTTTGGTACTCTTAAGTGGACGAGAAGGATGGTCTTATCGCAAAACTGCAGGAAGAATTTAACCTTTGACACCCTTATCAAGAGTACCAGATCGATTCGTTCTTCTTTAGACAGAGCCATCTTCATTCTGAGGAGGAAAAATAATATAAATAAATAAAATAGATAGTAAAATCTCCCATGCACCCAGACTTTACTGACACTCTGTAAGTAGACAGGAAATGGCACAGGAGGGATAATTTTGTGCTGCAGAATAAATTTACTTATAAGTATATAGTGAAATTTAGTTTAATGTATGCGTATGAAGAGATAATAAGTCTATGTTAACAAAATGGATCTCAATTTAAGCTATTTTGAACAATGATGTGATAACCATTTAAACTAGAAAAATTAAAATTAAGTGTTTATAACGATTTTCTCTACTTAATTTTGTAGGTTTGATAATATAAAAAAATAGTTTGGAATATTTTTGTAGTGTACATTATATTTTGAAGAATATAACTTGTACGTTCACGTACTACTGTGTACACACACACACACACACACACACACACACAAACAAACGCATATAGGTCGCAATATACCATTGACTCTTCTGTATAAACTTTCGCTTCGTTCAGAAAATCCATAATACCATCTGCATGACCGAAGAAAGGAGACTTCATCACAGCTCGGGGCTACGGTACCCTAGTATTGTCATGTAAATAGGAATTCTTTCCTTTGAAGTAGAGCTTTATTAAGGCCCAGAAGCCTGGAGAAACATAGATAATAAAAGGGTCATGGAACCTTTCGCGGTGGTGTTCGGAATGTATCTTATTTTGGTAGGCGTTTCGCAGCGACGAATCAGCTGTTGGGGACTGGAGTGCAGAGAGAAAATGCATTAGTGTTTCGGGGCTTATAATATTCGATAGGTTAATTTCTAATTACACCATAGTACAAGAAAACGTAGGAGAATATATTAAGCTTTCAGTACTTAGTTGTTAAATATAATTTTATTTTGTACTCTCCATGCAGGTTGATACCTAATAAGTCCATACTTATATATATATATATATATATATATATATATATATATATATATATATATATATATATATATATATATATATATATATAATCATGAAGCTACAAATGTCGCGTAATATCGAATTCATGCTACCTCGGGAATATCCCCGATGGGGAATTATCATCGGAGGGGAATTCATAAGTGATAAATGTATTGGCTCAGTGGGTACACCGTCGACTGGAGTTGCCGGATAAGTATCTGTGTCGAGGGATCGAGACCTGGCAGTACCAATCCATTTATCACTTATAAATTCCCCTTCTGTGATAATTCCCCATCGGGGATATTCCTGAGGTAGCGTGAATTTGATAGTAAGCGACATTTGTAGCTTCATGAATGTATATAAATCACGGTGTGATAAAAAATTTCATATATATATATATCAGCCAATTACACCCAGAGAGAATCAAAATTGACAGGTGCATCTAGCTGGTCAGTAATCGAGCCTGTGCCTTTCACGTTAGGTGTAGCGGTGCACTGCTGGCTTATTTATTAGTCAGATGGATAAGTACTGCGGTTATGAAACGGGTGTTTTAACTCCTCCTAGTCTTTGTGCTTGTTTTAAATTTTTTTCCCATATATTTATTTTTCTTGTTTAGCTCTATAAGATATTACTATTCTGCTACTGCAAAATGTTTAATCTGTGTTTAGTTACGTATTTTAAAACATATTTGTTTATGAATCCATCGCTCATTCATATAGAACTTTTCACAAAGTTTATTATTCAGTTCTCATACGAAACGATTGAACTTTATGATGGCTGAAAGTATTGTTTGTAGTGTGTATGTATATATATATATATATATATATATATATATATATATATATATATATGTATGTATATGTGTATATATACATATATACATACATATATACATATATGTATGCATATATGTATATTCGTATATACACACACAACACATATATATATATATATATATATATATATATATATATATATATATATATATATTCATATATATATATATATATATATATATATATATATATATATATATATATATATATATATATATATTCTTATATGCATATATACACATATATGTCTGTGTATAAGTTTATACGAATATACATATATGTATATGGGACACACACACACATATATATATATATATATATATATATATATATATATATATATATATATATATAAACACACATATATATATATATTCTGTTTTACAGAATGAAACATTCTTTGCCACATACTACTTCAAGTGCCTACTCAAAAGATTCTTCAGAATCTAATCAGTCATTTTACTAAATTTACTTCTAATATCTGTCATGTACTGCGACTATTAAGAATTTTCTGTTCCAGCAGTTATTCCATCCTTTCCAGCCAGAGCCTTTTTTGTATTTTCTCTGTTTACTTTATACATACGTACTTTATTACTTCATTGCGTTCTGTAAAACATTTACTCTTTATTCCGTAAAAATGCTGACTCAACAGCACTTTTACACCTCCAGCAACTTGCCTTTAAATGCACCTTTGTTCCAGATGAATTGCAGGGCTCTTTTTTACTTCATTTTTTTTATCTTAAATTCTCAATTATCTTCCTCCACTCTTGAATCACTCTCAATGACATTCATTCATCTATATCATAACGACTTTCTTTTACCCATCATATATTTACATTGGCTGATATTCATCCTTAATACGCTCCTTTTATAAACGCTTCAATGATTTTACCAGGTTCTGTAGGTCATCTTCATTATCACAACTAACATTGCATGAATTCCAAAGATTAACAAGTGAACACTTGGTTTATAACCAAGTCAAAACTTTAAGTATCAGTATGATAGAAGAACATTTCCGATTCAAAAGAGGCCTTGCAAAAACTTTCAAAGGAATTTCATCGTAATTTTTTCTTTTTTGATTTAAAGCGATATTTCCTTATCTTTTACCAGCTTTCAACAGAAAAAAATCTTTTCCCTCTACTACTCTTAATGTTCTTCGATTTTCCCTTTCTCTATCCATCATTCCTTCACTCCTTCTCCTCCCTCTCTTCTCCCTCCAATCCAGACCTTGTCTTATGTATTGAAGTGCGTCGATTTCAAAGACAGTTGACTGACAAGAGACAATTGATGTTTTCAAACTTTTTCAGGGACGAAAGTTTCCTTTATGTGACGTCCCCAGTTTTATACTCGTCAGAAATCTGATTGACAACCGCGAGTCAAAAAGTTGTTGAAAAATCCTCTCTGTTTACGACCATAATCAAAGTTTGCTGAAGCCAGGATTGAAATTGTCCGTGAATGTCGATATTAGAGAAGAATTAGCGCTACTCTTTAGATAATCAAACGTAAAATCATTTATAGATATTAAAAATTAAACGGACTCGTTAGTTTGGTACGTATACGCAACTCACAGCAATTCATACATTGAAACTGTCGGGGAAATGGTTTATTCAAATGAAGTGTCATTCTATAAAATGATATTTCTTCACTCTTTAAGCTTCTAATGATCATGTACACATGGAAATAAAAAAAATTCCGGCTATTAGGCTATTTGTCCGCTTGCGCAGCATACACCGGGAGTAAAAGGTTCTGTAAAATATACTGGGCGTAAAATCACTCCCACAGATTTTCGGGTAGAATTTAAACCATCAGTAAATATTAATATTGGAGATTAATCGACTAGATTATTCAAGAATTATGCCCCATTATTTATCACAAAAATTATATTATCACAGGTGCGATTAGCCTGTACTGTTGTTGGTCGTGAGTTCGAATCTCTGACCGGCCAGTGAAGAACAAGAGGAATTTGTTTCTGGTGATAGAAATTCACTTCTCGCTATAATGTGGTTCGGATTCCACAATAAGCTGTAGGTCCCGTTGCTAGGTAACCAATTGGTTCTTAGCCACGTAAAAATAAATCTAATCCTTCGGGCCAGCCCTAGGAGAGCTGTTAATCAGCTCAGTGGTCTGGTTAAACTAAGATATACTTAACTTAGCCTGTACTGTATACGTAATGCACAGAGTACGATACATTTGTACAGTTTTAGTGTATTGATTTAGACATTCTGTACATGTGTATCATCACATAAGGTTAATGTGCATACGTGTACATGAATTTGTTAGTTGTAGGTTTATATGTAAATATAGTGTTGTGTGTGTATATATATGTATATATAT
>NC_089760.1:10135000-10177500 GCF_040412425.1 Macrobrachium rosenbergii | reverse complement strand
ACCGAATTCTCAGTTCTCTCCGTTATCTGTTTGCAGGATAAAATATGAGTACATGAGAAATTCCTTTAAATTTCACCAAATAATTCAACATTAACATTGTCAGATGGTACAGCCAAAGCTAGAGCATGGCTAGTTCTACAATGAAATCGAAGAGGAAAGGGTTTATGATCGTCCTCATGTGGTATACCATTTTTAAGTTTAGTATTTGTATCTATATAATTTATATATATATATATATATATATATATATATATATATATATATATATATATATATATATATATATATATATATATATATATATATATATATATATATATATATATATATATATTATATATACATACATACATACATACATACATACATACATACATACATATATACACATATATATATATATATATATATATATATATATATATATATATATATATATATATATATATATATATATATATATATATATGTATATCTGTCTATGTATATATATGTGTGTGTGTGCTCAATTTCAAATAAAATCTATACTTATGACGCGAACTATTATACGCGTATGTAAGGTTTCAGGCTATTATGCCCTTCGAAACACGAAAATGCCATTAGGACAGACTACCAAAAGAAAATGTCGAAAATATGATGCAAAAGAATGCTTCAAGTTCTCGCCCTGATGCAGACTAAAGCATATGAAGGTAGTCTACTTTTTTGTCTAAAATATTATATTCCTGTATGCTGTATCAAAATCAAGGATAACACTTTTTATAAAAAGAAAATATCTAATTTGTTACAGTGGCAATGAAAAAGCTCTCTCTCTCTCTCTCTCTCTCTCTCTCTCTCTCTCTCTCTCTCTCTCTCTCTCTCTCTCTCTCTCTCTCCGAGAATAAAATTTCATTAAGTCTTTCTCGTCATGAGTTTAGGCTAGTTACATTGTCACAATAGCACTGAATCTTCGACTTAAATTCTTCTTTGACAAGAGGAATGTTACCACAAGAATAATGTTCGTATACAATAGGCTTGTTAGTCGTTTGATTTTGTTATTAATTAATGCCAAGTAAGTAGCTAGAGGGTACAAATTTTTGCCCCGTACTGGTATGGCAATCCCTGATAAAGACGTGATTAGGAAAGGTAGTGGATAAACATTGTTTACTAATTGCCACAGAGGAAAGGGGAAAAATTGTGTTCTCATTTTCCTGTCGATTACAAGTAATGAGGGAAATGTTTTACATAGACAGTTGACTCTGAATTCTGAAGAATACTTTTCCCAGAAAAAATTTAAGCTGAAAATTATCTTGACTATCATCGCTGCTTTGTAGAAGTGAAAAGTATAAAAATAACGGGAACTGCACACACACTTTTCTCCCTGATGGCTTTTATCATTATGGCTGAAGTCTTAATACTAACTCATACGAACTGCAACCAGCAATAACTATAAGAAACTATTTAACTTTGTATTTGCCATTTTGCTTTCTTCCTCCTATTAAGCATTTTAACTTGTATGAAACCTGTGATGAGTCTATTGCATTTTTGTATGTCTTTTTATAACATGCAAAAAACTTGCGCATAGCCTACATAAGTAAAACTCACAGCTTTTCGATGCACTAAATTATATCCATATATTAAACTGCAATATTCTCTGTATGAACTGTAGTCATTTCCAAATATCGTGAGAAAAAGTTATTTACAGTAACTGAGAATATCTGAGATTACGTAGTTGCCATTTTGCGAGCATTTAACACGCAGCAAACCAAAGTTAGTTCATCGTGAATAAAAGCCATTTTGTGCGGTAAGACATACCTTGGGAATGATGAATGAGTGGTTTCTGTTGCCGATTGTATTATATCCTTATCTGTATACATATAATGTTCTGGTCGATTCGTATACAAAACTTTCTTCTGAATCCTGGACTAGACTCTGTAGATCTAGAAAAATTTTGGAAACATTAGCTATTTATCTTCAAGAATCGTTATTACTTAATATATAAATTTCTTTAAACTGATGACCATAGGTTTAGAGAGTTGACGAAGGTTTCCATGACTGGTAGCTTATTTAATGTGATACTAAATTATATGTCTTCTTTAGCGGTAAAAAAGCATTTAACCTTTCCCTTCATCCGTTGCTTGATGGAGTTGCCATGGATATTGGAGTATGTTATTGTAGAAAAGAAGAATCAACTTTTCATTACCAGTTTTGAGGGAAAAGCGTTTGGAACATGGGATATATATATATATATATATATATATATATATATATATATATATATATATATATATATATATATATATATATATATATATATATATATATATATATATATATGTGTGTGTGTGTGTGTGTGTGTGTGTGTGTGTGTGTGTGTGTTCAAAAACGCTTTATTCTTCAAAGCTAGTAATGAAAAGTTGATGGTTGTTTGCGAAACATGACACAGTCCTCATTTGCTTAAAAGAGTACCTTTCACCTACAAATGTTTTTACTTCAGTATTCTGTAAATCATTAAATTAAATACTTACCCCGTTTATTGATTTGAATATTCATATGTTTAATGAACTTTATCTCTGAATTTCAGTTAAAGATGCTCCTGAAAATATATCCCAGGGCCGGGTGTGTTAATCTTTCTCTATATCTATGATGTGATCCGAATGACACAAGTAAGTTTTCTTACATTTCTTCAAATTCTTTTCCTAATTACTGATTTTTTTATATCTAAATCTTAGTTAATAATAAGGTTTTTTGTCTTTTTATTTAAATTCTATTCTTAACTTTAATATAAGTATGTTCTTAGTTATCTTCCTTGACGTTTCAGTAGTTCTCTACCATTTACAGGCAGGCGAATAAAGCCAGGGATACAATTATATCCTGTTTATAGCCGCAAATGGGCTTACTGAGATTTTAGGCGTTTTTCGGTTAGCTGTCGGTACCAGGGAGTGCTCTTTCCATTGGCTGGGAGCGGGATGATTCATCTGAGAGAATCTGGCCAAGTGCCGAAGGTAATGATTGATTGACATCAGGTTCCAGGAGTTTTGAACATAGTGTGTGCTATCTGAAGTATCAGGTGGCTGAAGGGTTATCCCAAGGGAGTGCTTTGCTGTTTTCCTGATGATGATATGGAGAATGGTCTCCTGGGTCATTTTCGGCAACAGTTTTCATCGGTGGAAGGTGAGAGCCTCATTATATAGGAGGTAACGTTGGTATGTTGCTGGCCAAGATTTTCATGTTCCTCATGATCTGCTGTCATTGGGGAGCACTGCCATTTTCGCTCATGTAGTGCTGGTAGACCAACCCTTCATGTAGGTAGATGGTGATCCTCTTATAGAGGCGAGTTGTAGTCATACCAGTGAAAATGGAAGCATCCATTCTCAGGGCATAATATTTGGAAAACCACTCCTCTTCCCTTTATGCAGTCACTGCTAGCAATAGGGCAGTCTCTTATGAGGTAATGGGCAGTCATCTGATCGTTAGAGTACATCGTAAGGTCGACTTTTTTGTCCGTATCAGTGGGTTTCACAAAAGTTCCAGTGATGTTCTTTAGAGCTGCCTCGTCTTTGTTGTACTAGGTGTTCATATAACAGCTGTGGAACAGTTTAATAGACCTCCTTAATCTTGCCGGGGGCGCTGCTCTCTTGACAATAGCACCTGTCTACAACATTTCTCATTACCTTGGCAACCTGACAGTAAGTGTACTTATTATCCTCCGTGGTTTGGAAGACATGTTCGAGCTCATCGGAAGATGTATTCCAGGAAGAACAATGTGAGAGGACATGGTAAACACAGGCGTTTATGGCCGAGGATTTGAATTTTCCGGGCATTCACTGCTGCCACTGAGGCAATAGCTTGTGGTGGACCAGCGTGTGAGAGCCATGGAATTCTGGTGACGTGGAAGTCCTAAAGGGGAATGGTGCCATCCACACTTTTCTCACATGTGAAGCAGAGACCTGATTCCTCCTGAAAGGTGTGCCTAACTGTCTCCAGCACATTCCCATCAGTGACAGTGACGAAGGTATCACATAGTATTAAACGTATACAGCTGGTCTGGAGATCCTGATGAAGACGTGCTGCTTAACAACTCTCATGTAAAAGTTTGCAATCAGCCCACTAAGGGCTGATGGATGAAGGGGCTTCCTTAGTGCATATCTCAAGCAGTTGCCATAGAGATGCCTCTGGAATGGGCATGGAGAAAAGACTCCAAGGCCAAATACATGATGATACCCTGGGATGGCGTTGTGCGAAGCCATTCCAGAATATCATCCCTGTTCTGCAAGAGCTATATGAACACCAAGTATAAGAAAGACAAAACAGCCCTAAAGAACATCATCGGCGCCCATGTGAAACCCACCGATGTAGAAAAAAAAAGTCGACATGACGATTTACTGTAAGGAACAGAGGACTGCCCAGTACCTCATAAGGAACAGCCCTGTCGCCAGCTGTGATACCATGAAGAGGGGAGGAGTAGTTTACCAAACATTGTGCCCTGAGATTGGATGCTGCCATTCCTACACTGGTATGGCTCACCTATACGAAGTGGTGAACTACCAGCACTACATGAGAGAACTTAGCAGTGCCATCGATCATCGCTGCCTCCTATATAAAGAGGCCCTTGGAATTCTCCAATGGAAACGCTTGTTGAACATGACCTAGGATACCCATCTACGCCCTACCACTGTAAGGAGAACAGTAAGCCATGGCCCTGGAATAACCCTTTAGCTGCCTACTATATTAGACAGCACACCCTATGTTCAAAACTCTCGGGACCTGGCGCCAGCCAATCAGTGCCCTCGACAATTGGTCAGATTCCCCCAGATGAATCATTCCTCCCCCAGCCAAAATAAACCCGCCCCCCCAAAAATTTCGACAGCCAACCAAAAAAATACATAAAATCTCTGTTAGCCCGATTTCGGGTTGATATGGCATAAATGTACCCCTGGCTTCATTTGTCTTTCTGTAAATGGTAGAGAGAACTACCGAAAAGTCAAGGATAAATGAACTTTGGACAGCTGTCATATAATTTACCTGCTCCTGCAAAGGAACTCATTCAAGAATTTGAGAAACTGCAATATACGCTCAACGGCATCCAGACGGCCATTCTTTTAAGTGAAATTATATACATACAGATGTACATATAACTGTGTATCTTCTAATCTTCGCAAAATTTCATCACATAGTGTCCTGTTCGTGACGCTTAAACATTAATATCATATTTAAACAAAAGCACTTACCGGGCAGCGAGATTAACATTTAATATTAATTAGAGATAGATGCTGGCAGTCTTAACTACGTATCAAATCTTCACAATTTAAATATAGTAAAAGCAAAGGTAAAAGATTCATAGTTGATTGCAGAGTAAGGAACATTTTTCCGTGGTAAAATGCATAAAACGCATTTTCTCTCTGTGGCAACGGTTAATCCATAAATCATCTTATAACGAATATTCACCAGATCATCCATGTTTGTTGGATGGAGGTCAAGTCGCCAATAATAAATGATGATCAAGAATCAAGCCAATTCAATTCATTTTTATGTAAGCGAAAAAAGTGTTTTCAGCACTTTACAAGTCACGTTGTATTTATTTCATCTATTCCTCTGAAAATGATACATAGGAATTTATTAAGCATTAAGAATACTGAGTTTACCAGATCTTTTTTGCAAGTTTGTGATAACCAAAATGAGCCCAGGATATTAAAGCAGGAGACAGAATTTTTATTTTGTCTTTTGGAAATCAGGTAAATGGCGTGCACGTCCCTCAAAATTTATTTTTAGCCTTTCTTTTATGAATAGATGACTCAAAATAAAAGAACCCTGCCTAAATTAAAAAGGCATTAGGAGTGAGTGAATCATTAGGAAGTGAATTAACGAGATTAGGACTTTAGAAATAGAAGAGAAATAGGTCATGTCATTCGTGAATGCAACCTATTCGACAAAAAAAAAAAAAAAAAAAAAAGGAAAATTTCGAAATTCTCGACATTTCTTACCATTAGTATTAACACCTTTTTACCGGCTAAAAAGGCCAAGTGAGAAGAAGAAACCGCTTTCATTCAGCGAGGCTCTCAAGATGGCTCCTCGTTCCCGCTGCAGTCTTCATTGCAGAAGTTGGCCTCTGCTTGACTTGGGTAAGGGGTTGGCTGAATGGGTTCCCTTGTGAGGATAATTTTCCTTTTCTCTCTCCGGAAGAACGTGGAGAGGCTCTTTCACTTGAGACTATGGTGTATTTTCTTTCATATTCTTCGGTACACATCAGTTTCTCTTTTTACCTTTCTTTTTTTTTATTTTTTTTTGTACAAAGAAGCTTTGGTCTTATCGGACCAATGTTAAAGCTTTATTTCGCTGAATTGGAATACCTCAGATATTCGCTGCATTTTCATATTAAAATGATATTGATTAATTTCCTGTCTAGTAACTATTACAAACTGTCAGACTTCTTGGTGTCCGTAACTGTCCGATATTCGACTGGGTTTCACCTATGGTGGCCAAAATTTTCAAGTTTTCTGTGACGATAGCTGGTGTCCTAGATGGTTTAAAGTAAAATACCATAAATAAAGAAGCATGCGTCCCGTCTTATCTCAGAATTTCACATACGTATGTTGACGATGGGATACGATTTGTAAGAAATAAAAGGCTAATTGTAAGGATATGAATAAGAAAATAATGTAACTATCCGTAAATGTTCACCACTGAGATTCTCTACCTTCCACAAATTATGGAAAAGTTTTTCATGTAATTTGAATTTTGTTTTACTGCAAACTCTCAAAAATATAGGTTTTTATAAATGTATGTTTAAAAATTTATATGCTTAATATTAGTTAAAGTTAATTACCATATTATATATTACAAACTTCTCAAAGGGACGTGTACTTAAACAATTATTCAATCGCTCAGCCTTCAAATTCATTTTGGAGAATTACATTTTTCTTTCATTCTTCCAATCGGTATTCCAGTCGACTGCGGTCTTTTAAAAGTTTACCACTCATCGTTGTTAATCGATTCATTTTGTTTCTGTGTTCCTTCCGTACGTTTAATGAAACTCCTCGTTGCAATTTTCTTCATCTTTACCTTTTTTCCCTGTAATGCTGATAAAAGGTAAACGAAGATTAAGTTAACTTATGTACTACTAAACTTTTAGCACCAACACCATTACCGCGAAAACCTAACTTTTACGAACGGTTTCCTTACAGATTTCTTCTCAAACTTCCAATGATAATTTCTTTCAATGCTTCTTTTTTTCTTTACCTTATAACGCCTTCACCTTATCAACCAGTACCTTTCATATCAACTTCAACTTATATAATTTCGTTTATCTTTTATCAGCATTATTCTTCCCTATGTAATCTAATAATATTATCTGATATACTATTCCCTTCAGAAAGTTCCAAAATAAACCTCTTGACATATGACCTTTTAGACGATTCAGTTTTAACACTCCCTTCATATCCATCCTACGGCAACCAGTGTTCGATGTGCTTAATATTAAAGTGTTTCCTCGTGCTCCTCATCTAAATTATCAATGTTACGTCTAAACAGAAAGGGCAAAGCTTAGAGAAGACTACTGTGCTACATGCCGGAACGTGTAATGCGTTTCTCCGCTCTTTATTCAGTGTTTCTTATACGTTTGAGGTTAGGAAGTTTAGGAAGTTACACTACACTCGCACCATTGCTAATAATAGTCTGGTACGTATCAGTCTTTTTTGGCAAGGAACGAATTAAACAAGTAAAAATTGGGCCGAAGTTTCTTCGGCGCAGTCGAGTTTTATCTACAGCTTATAATGCTGTATGAAACTCTCAGCCACAGCCCATGAAACTGTCAGTCGCGGCCTATGAAACTTTCAGCCGCTGCCCGGTGGTGGCCTGTGTTGTTGGTACCTAAAGCGGTGCCAGACACACGATCATGGCTAACTTTAACCTTAAATAAATAAAAACTACTGAGTCTAGACGGCTGCAATTTAGTATGTTTGATGATTGTAGGGTGGATGATTAACATACCAATTTGCAGCCCTTTAGCCTCAGGAGTTTTTAAGATCTGAGGGCGGACGGACAGATAAAAAGCCATCTCAATAGTTATCTTTTACAGGAAACTAAAATTGACGCATCTTTTAGCATATAACTACTTGTTCGCATTTTAATAAAAGTCTGTTTTTTAAGCCTCCCAATAGCCCTAAAAACAAGTTCTCATTCGATTTCTCAGGAGAGAATTGTATATGACGTAGAAAATCTCAGTTTTGTTTTTGCAACTTAACACACCTTGAGTATATTATATGATCAGTTGAATACATTTCTCAGCATGATTCGATTTTATAAATATTAAGAGTCAAGGTGTGATATATAAAAGAACTTATAAATATCATTGAAAAGCGTGAAAAACGTAGAAACATCTATAAGTATGTAAACTGTTCATAGTTATGTTACTTTCCAAGGAAATGTGAAGGTCTATATATATCATATAGAGATGGAAGTGTTTTCGTTTTGTAAAGGTAATGTAAGTTTTAGTCATGAATACTTTAACACAATATATGCCTTCAATCCACTGGAGTATCCACTCATGGTTCCTTTTCATACCAATCTGATACCCCCTGATAACCATTCCGTATTTAGTCAATATCGAACCTATGCTGGCACACGATACTTAAATAATAATCTGTTATACCTGGTCTTAGCTTGGGTGGAACTGGGCGTCAGCGCTTAGTATAAATAGTCGGTCTCCACTATAGCGGATTTTACCTTTTCGATTTCAATCGTTCCGTGTTAAACAAGCTTCTTCGGCTATTCCATAAATTTCCCATCTTCTTAAGGTATTCGTACTTTCTTGGTGTTTACCGCCCCTGGATGGTTTGGCTTTATATTTACAAATTTCATTTAAATCATGAAAATGAATAATCTTTAAAGTCATGCCGAATATTGCAAACTGTTCCACCTGCAGTGTTGTTCGAATTTATTATGCAACATGCCAGCCATCCTCATCCTCTGGACTCTCATTGCTTGAAACTGCTCTTTGTGAAAACATGAGTGGGGTCTGTTATTGTTTAACAAATCATGTATTTCTTTTTTTTTTTTTTACAGTCATTCTCCCGTATCTCGCTCGTTGCTCTCTTTACTGCCTTATTAGTCATTTTCTTATAACATCCCGTCATATGCGAATATCTTGAAGCCAACACCAATATTTCGTAAATATTGTCGTGCCCCCGATAATAGCTTTAATTATATCGGGTAAAAAAAAACAATAAAATCGAAGAAGAAATCAATATATAAAAGTTGAGTTATGTCAATATATAAATTATTAAAAAATGACATGCTTAGGCACACTGTAGTGATTACTATCGTAGTCGTCTTCTTTTATTAACGTGCTTTTTTCCCCCATTTTTATGGGGTAATCACGATGCCTTCTTTTGAAGGACTTTGATTTGGCTTTGGGGTAGACCGTAGTCTCGATCGGCTGCCCTGACTGTCATCGCTTAGCCCCGGTAGCGTATGTACATGTATTATACCAGTCACCAGGGCCCTTTCTCCCAGCAGCGAGAAGTTTTTGCGCGGTTAGGTCGACAGTTCGAGACGTGTGAGGTGTGTGTTATGTTTTTAGGAGATGTTGGAGTGGCTTTGTTTGTGTGTGTATTAGTCTGTAACACCCATTTGCTTTTTAAGCAAACCTGTCCTTTGATTATATACAGAATCCCGGGGTGTCTACACGGATAGCAAAGTGTCTGCCTCTCTGACCGGTCGGCTGCGGATTTGAACCCGCATCACAGACCTCTATATGAAGTCCGAAGCTGATGCTCGAACCGACTTGGCCATCGAGGCTCTGGTGATTACAATCTTAGTAAAGGCCCAAATTATCAACGTGATCAACGTCACAAAGGAAACAGAAGAGGTGCAGAGTAGTATTTAAGGCACCTATACAAGGAATAAGGAGATTGCTTTGGAAAAGCTTCATTGCCTTTTGCGTTGAAAGGGTTTTGGAGGTCAATTCGGAGTATGAAAAACCAAGAGGATGGTCTAGGGATGTGCATCTTAGCTGAGCTTAGATAGTTGGGTTTTAAAAAGCAGGAGAATTTGTACCTTCGCTTTTTGCGAAGAAGTATAGACCATACGTTGATGCATATGTAAACCTGATTATAAGCAACGAAATATATTATGCTGATATCATGAAAGTTGATTGAATATATAATTATATGTTTTAATAATTGTTAAAAAATATTGCACTATGGGATTGCTTTCTGTACTTTGATTATATGCTTTTTAATCAGTTATCTATCAAATCCACATGATAATTTGTACAGACTGCTGTATTAAATGTTCAAATCCTTATTGAATAATCGTTTGAAAAAGAACTTGCCGATCGTGCAGAGAAAGCCTAACAAAAAATAAACAAGGTCAGAGAGAGTTTAAGAAACTACCAGAGCAGAAAGGTCGGTAGCCCTGAATGTTGTATTCTCCCAGAAGGAAGCTGAATCTGATGTAAAAAAAAAAAAAAAAAAAAAAAAAGGAAAAATCCTGGAAGATAGCGTTTCCAGTTCAGCGATCTGCTAAGTACTCAGGGGATCGCATTTTAGATGTGCGGCGGAGCCGGTCGGGTTTTCTTTTCATTCGGAAGATTATCAGTAAATTATATATAAACGGCGTTTCTCTTCTGCAAGAGATGATTTAATCTTGTATGTTTTTGCCGTGTTTTTCCAACAAGACGGAGACGAATAATGGATGAGATTATATTCTCGTAAAGTTTCGCGGCAGTTTTGTGTTGCATCTTTCCTTGTTTCAGCGTTCATTCTCTCCGTCTCATTGTTTCTCATGAGTTGTAGAGGGGATAGAAATACATTATTTACATTATTTCTCAGGGGCATTTAAGCAGAAAACTACCCATCATTTCTGAGAGAAAAAATAGACACAAGAAAACCTGGCAAATAAAGGCCTTAAAAAAAAAGATTGACGTTCATTAACCATTCAGAGAAAGCAAGGTGACTGTATGTAACCCCATATTAAAGTAAAATAAGATTAATGTACTCAGAATGTGATGAAAGCTTTGTATCTAAGTCTTTCTACACCCTGAGGAGTCCATAATTAGCAACAGAATAAATAAGGATAAATAAACAGTAAAAAAGTGTAAAATGGCAGAGGGAACATTTAAAAGAGGAGTGGGGGAAAATGTCAGGAACAACGCTGAATGACTTAATTATAACATTGCATTATGTTAAATTGTATTTCAGAATTTGTTGTCTCATGGCAAGACGCAAATTCCCATAAGACATTACTATATACATATATATATATATATATATATATATATATATATATATATATATATATATATACATATATGTATATATATACATATATATATACATATATATATATACATATACATATATATATATATATATATATATATATATATATATATATATATATATATATATATATATATATATATATATATATATGCATATATGTGAGAGAGAGAGAGAGAGAGAGAGATGGAGAGAGAGAGAGAGAGAGAGTATGCAGATATGGACAGAGGAAGATAGGCAGAACAGTATCGGCGTTAGCTAGAAGTCCTCCATGAATATTTACCCTACCTGGATGTTGATTGACAGGTGAAAAAAAGTCAGTCCAAAATCTTGCAAAGTAAAAAAAAAAAAAATTAACAAGGTGAACAATGTAGTCAAGGAAAGTTAGAGTGTACTAATTAGAACCAGGTCTAATTTTGAACTGTTGAGGTTCGGTGTTAGTCGGTCAAGTAGGAAAGGAATAAAGGGTCACCAAATAGTTTACTTCAGCAACTCATCTTTAATTAGCATATAATTGCGCGAATAATGTCTCAAAATTTAAGTCTTTATTCAAGACTTTGCTGATTACTTTGACTGAACAGCCATTCAAGACATAATCGCAAAGCCATTATTTCCACAAAATTGAGTAATTGACAAGCAGCAAAGGTAAAACAAGGCTGGCAGATCAAAACCAAATTTTTGATCAAAAATAATTCAGGCAAAAGGGAATTACTAACTTAGAAAAGCAATCAGTGCAAAACAAAACAAAAAAAAAACAATTTTTCACGGTAAAAGATTTTCCTTCTGTATGAACATTTTCTTTTCAGAAAGCTCAGTTGGCTGGAGTTTTGTTTTGCGTACGTGTGTCCATACTTATATCAAAAAAGAAATCATGTAATTTCTGTATCAGCCGCTCTTATTTATGATAGATATCAAATGGCAAACTGAAATGGTGTCCACACAAATCAAAGAAAAAGACAGACTGATACTACAACTGAAATTGCACTTGACGATTATCCATCTATGCTGTAGCATTGTTGAAACTGTATAAAAACTATTCGTACTTAACTGGAGCTAAGTACTCAAGGATTTAGTCTGTCAGAATGTCTACTAATGCTAATGGTGTGAAAGATGTCGCATTTATAAAACAAGCAATAATCAACCGGAACAAGTTGAAAACAACTTCCAAGACATGCAATTTCTTACTTTGGAGATGTTAGGAGTATAATGGAGGTACTGCAAGAATATCTAAGAATTGCATTTTCTATACCTCAAGTCAACATTTGGCGAAGGTAGAAAAGGTTGACAGTATGAGAACGTAAACCTGCATAAAAACACAGACATAAGCTACTTCCATACAGGCATCTAAAACTTACTGGATATATCTCATAACTCCTCGGTAACGTACTATGGGAGAAAGCATCTCATTCATTCTTTAACACAAATACACTGAATATCTATGACGATGAAGAATGAAATGGGGTAAACAAACCAAGTTCTCAGTGGATATCTGATTTAAATTGAATAATGTTGTAAAAAGAAACAAGAGATTGGATTTCAATGAGAAGTGGTACTAGATGAAACTTAAGATAAACCGTAACTGGCCCTGATAACTTATATTGTGAGCTTCCTAGTAGTAATTTCTGATTGTAGCCACTCTGTGCATTTATAGTTACGTATTTCCAAACAAATATTATTGGGAAGAAAAGCATTTATTTGTTTTCAGAGTTATGATAAAAATAGAAAACTGTAAATGTGACCCGTAACAACAAAACATGGGAATGTATTTTAATGGAAAATGACACATTTCAAATTCTCCTTCTCGGATGAACGGAGTTCGCAGGACTGAACATATGAATCTCCGGATAAGAAAATAATTACCTTTATAAATACCATTTGATATCGGAAAACCGCTAAAGGTTTTGAATAAAAAAAAAAAGATCATAGCAATTGACTATGCCTTTGACAAACGATTTTATGATGAAAGAAATTATTATCTGACAGTTTTTTGTGCAGTATATCGGTAAACGAACAAGAAAAAGGAAAGCGGGGCATTCATAAATGAAGCTGATATTTCCAGGAGAAGAATCAAACCTTCATTGGCCTTTGAGATTAAAGATGAAATTTCGGGAGCGCTGGATCGCAATACAAAAGGAATCGGGCATCGAGTCCCATTATACCTCCTTTTCTCTCTTTTAGAGCGCAGTAGTTCCTCGTTGGGAGAGTCGGTCGAGTTCTCGGCTAGCACTCTGCTAGGCCCGAGTTCGAGTCTCCGGCCAGCCAATGAAGAACTAGAGGAATTTATTTCTGCGGATAGAAATTCATTTCTCGCTGTAATGTGGTTCGGATTCCACAATAAGCTGTAGGTCCCGTTACTAGGTAACCAGTTGGTTCTTAGCCACGTAAAATAAATCTAATCCTTCGGGCCAGCCCTAGGAGAGCTGTTAATCAGCTCAGTGGCCTGGTTAAACTAAGGTATACATAGAGCGCAGTGACTAGGAAGTACTTTTCTTAATAGAAGTACTTTCATATTTTATAGTGCTGATTTTGTACAGATTCATCATTCGTTAAAGTATAAAGGATCTTTTTACCTATTTATCAGCTACCCTGGGTTAAGGAAAACGAAATGCCTATGTGTCACTGAAAGAGACATATTTCGGATGATAACATGACCTCTGATGAATTTTAAAGTTAAGTTGTTACTTTTCATGAAAGTGACATCGTTATTGCCAGATACAAGAAATCAAACGTTTCGTATCAGAAGATATGAGTCACAGAAAAGTCACACTGCAGCTATTGCCTCATTTATTTCTGATTGCTTAGATAAGGATGAAAGTCACTTTCGATACAACTTTCATACTCTCCCATCAGTTCACATATGAGACTTTCAGTCGAGAAACATGCCAAGCGCCATCCTGGGCCAAAGTATTTTTAATTTATTTTTCGCTGGTTTTATCCTTGTACATCACAGATCCGTCTTCAGTATTTTAAAAATGGCACTTGGCATGTTTCTCGACTGAAATGCTCATATATTCATACATTATTTCACAAGCCACAAAGACATCACACGCTCCCCTTCAACACTCGGTTCTGAATAATCAGTGCGAACTGACCACTTTAGAATGAGGTTTACCGCCACGGGGTCAGTTTGGACTGAACATAACAAATTACCGGTAATTTATAAATTAAGGATTATTATGATATGTAGTCTAAATTTGATATTGTTGCAGGATGCCTCAAAATGTAGTAAAATCACTCTGAAGCTGAAGTCCAGCTTTTTCCAGATATTCAGAAGTGGATTAAAACAAACGTTATAAGACCAGCGATGTCTTTTCCAAACCGCAGATTATGTCACAAGTTGAAGTTATATTACACTCACACAGATTTAAATGTAATTCATAATGAACTGACAGTTCTTACTGACGGGGAGCTTGGCGCTCCTCCCATACGCATCAATTTTATTTGGTGGTTACAGCATACCAAAGTCAGATCTGATGGAAAACGATCAGTGCTGCAGTCGGCAGTTAAGACTGACCAGTCAAGCATTCTACATAGCCCATTAACACACACACACATTATATATTATATACATATATATATATATATATATATACTCATAAAATGTCTTGTATATCTACATATCTATATATATATATATATATATATATATATATATATATATAAAATATATATATATATATATATACATACATACTATATATATACTCATAAAATGTCATGGTATATCTACATATCTGCGTATATATATATATATATATATATATATATGTATATATATATATATATATATATATATACATATATATATATATATATATATATATATATATATATATATATATAGCAGATATACCATGACATTTTATGAGTGTACTATTATGTCAAAAATTTGTTTCTTTTTTATCATAATAAACTTCAAATCAACAGCATAGCCACTTATTAAAGCTTAGGGTTCACTGAAAGTAAAACCAAGACCGATACTAAATACTTAGCAAACTAATTATATATTTTCAGTTTAATGTAGGGCATTATTGTTATTTTGTATTTTAAAAATAAATACAAAGTTAAACATTCAGATTATAAACCTTTATTGTACTGGAAATTAAATAATATTGAAACTCTGTCATATTTCTTCATAGGTTTTTTCGTAAAATAATAGCAAAACAATATTATATGAAAAAGCATGAGACTGTACAACAACTATCGTTTTGACTTCATTCAAGTAGTTTATATATCATAATCGTCCTCAATAATCAACCAGCTTTCAATAGGAGCCAAAACTACTTCGACTTAGTACTAGCCCCTTGGGGATCAAAGTATTATCTACACCCATTTCTATACTGCGTGGTCGACAAATTATATTAATAAACGATATATTCGCGAGGCCGTCTACTTTACATTTACCATACGGTGTTTAGTACTAGCACCTCTGAGTAGGTGACGCGTAAATAACAAGCCAAAGTAGTACCGATGAGGCTTTATGGCTGAGTCTGCAAAATGAGCGTTCTACGCTTGTGATGGGTAGTGTCTGTAAAATAGGGTGTGATGTTGTCAGATTAAGATAGAGAAACACTGGTAAAGGTAATCCTAAGTAACTGCCATTGGGCAGTTTCTCGACGCTTAAATTTGCCTCACCACAAGTTTGGTTCTGTCGTCGAAGTTTCCTTGCCGTAGGGCGTGTCAACTGAAAATTCTCTGGTTTTTCACAATATCAACAGTTGAAGGTTTTTCTCGAACTGAAGCGCTAAGTTTTTAAGTTTTTAATGCGCTAAAATATATAAAACACTGTTTTGCATGGAATCTAAAGACTAATTGCAGTATATAATCCTACTCATTGTGCATAGGACCGTTATTTTCTTCGCACGTCAAAAAATATTTGTTCATCCTCGGCAGTATTTTTCTTGAAAATGTTTTATTTTAAGTTCTATGCACTGCTTGTATTCTGTTTCATTATTACATTCACGAGCCAGTGCAGTTATTCCATTCTCGATCTGATTTGGGATCTCTACTCATTTTCTTTTCACATTTTTATGAGAGCTACATCAGTGACTATGATGTTACCTGATGTACAAAATATTTTCTAAAGTATAAGGATAATTAGAAACCCTATCTAGCAATTTAGTCAAAAATATGATGACAGAATTATAGTTTACCCTTCGCCTCCATGAGCTGTTCAAGAGTAGAGTTTTTGAGTTTGTCATCCACAACGCTTTGCAGACCAACTACTAGTGCTAGCAAATTTTGCAAGGGCTCGTTTACTGTTGATTCTCCTTCAAGACCACGCGATAAAGCAAAAAAGGGTCAGTAGGTACCGCTATTGATGACAGTGCTACTGCTCTACCGCATGGTAAGCCACGCAGTTTCGAATGCCTTAAATAGTAATTTTCTGACAAGTATATATTCAGTACATCAGAGTGCATTTACAATATTTCTTTTGCAAGCTTTTCACAGAAGTGCTTGACGTGAAATATTGAACCGTTCTCCCTGTTTATAATAACTTTTAAATTTTTTTTTTTTTTTTTACATATTATTACTAAACCTATAATTCAGTCCATTCATTCCTTATTTTCTCAGCCTTTCTAAACCAGCGTCCGTAATACATAGCAACTATGTCGAGTGGTGTTTTTTTTTCAAGCTTCGTCTCTATTTTATCATCATTATAAAAAAAACTTCAGATTATTCTTTCCAGTTAAACCTGGATACTTTTTCTTGTTTTGCATCTTTCATTCTGTGATATTGTTTGCTGGTAAAGCCTTATTTTTCTCATTACCTTTTTTTGTCACGAAAATGTCGTGTTTCAGTCACCCTTCGAGAACTTTGTCGCTCACTATCTTTTAATTACCCCGTTCTACTTCTTTTCCTTTTGATCTACAAAATCCTTCTTTGCTCCCGGCATCCGCTTAATTGTAACTTTTTTTTATATTACTAAATTAATCTGTTCACTGTTCAATCGCTCTTTCATTTCATTAACCCCTCTAAGTTCCTTTAGCCGTAGACTGTAACTATTTCCTCATTTGAAATTGAAATATGTAAAATGTCCCCTTATTCATTAGTGTCCAGATCGGATTCTACGTGAAATTCTGTTTTCATGATAGCAATTATTTTCAATACCTGGTTTTCCATTAAACAATTTTTTTATCTGCACTTTCGATACACTTGTTATCTACCCTTCCTTCTACCGCATTACAGGACTGAAATATTTTCTTTAAAACCAATTCACAAAACAAAAATCAAACCAGCCACGCTGTCTACCATTCTTTCTCTGAGTTCCCCCAGCACAATCACTTAGGCATCCATTTTAAGTTGATGGGCGAAGATTCAGTTCTTCCTTTTTGTTTTTAGTCTTTTCCATAGCTCGACCAGAGACCCATACTGTTATTACTTCCTCTCAAGCCATTCCCGTTTCCCAAAAACCATTCTGGCAAACTCACGCCTCTTTCTGTATGGAAGCTCGAGACTAAAGGAGCTACCCTTTATCTCTTATATCCTATTACGAACAGGGAACAATCTCTTGATATCATTTTCATTCTTGTAGACACACCCTCCCCCCCCTTTTTTTTTTAGCTTTGTTAAGTAAATATCCACACACACATATTACCACTACTGCATTCTCATTTACATCTCTAAGATATTTACCCAACGCGATGTAATTAGAATGTTATAAAGAGCAACATAATAGCCGTAGGTCTCGTACGGAAAGACTTCCCTTCCGTGTAATGGGCAATTCACCAAGAGGCGCATGGCCCCGCCCCCTAACGCTTCCCTACTTTGGGACACATTGCATTATTGTTTCAGCTCATAAGCACACCAAAGTGCAGCAGTATCTGGGTATTGCTACTTGTTGTCTCAGAGGAAGTAGGGAACGTTCATGTAACTGACATTGTTATGCCGGAGGCTTTCCAAATAGGAGCCTAAATTCCTATCGAATCTAGTTGAATCTGAATTGCTCTGTAGCCATTCTTTTCTTATTTGAATCAGTGGTTCCCGGTTACTACCAGTCCTAACGTTTAATCGTTTACTCCTTGCACAGTGTAAATTAGCATTATTTATTCTGATATTGCTTCATAATAACGTAAATGGTTCACCTAAAGATGATCGAGCATAGTTTTTGAGTAATAGCCAAAAATTGCTTTATTAAAATCGAGCTGTTTCGGATATTTGTTTAGATTAGGCCAAGAGAAATGCTTGCTTTATCCTTTTTAGAAGGCATTTTTGCAGTACTGGTTCTATTCCTGTGTTGCTGTGTGACTGACTTAAATTACGGAGCGCACTTACTCAAATGACGCCGAATGGTCACCAATAACCGAAATTTTCAAGATGGAAGTTGCGCCATATCCTTTGTAACAGGACTTACAGAGCTTTTATTTCCGAATCCCTTGTTTTCATGAGGAAATTTGCCTTCTTATTTTTTTTATTTGTTTCTTTTTTATTTACTAATTAATGTTGATTAGTAATTTGTCTCCATTTTTATTCTTAAATATTTGATTTAAATTTCATGGTAAATTTCATAGTCAGTTTATGTATATGTAAATATAGATTTACACAAATATATACGATATATATATATATATATATATATATATATATATATATATAATATATATATATATATATATATATATATATATATATAATATATAATAATGTAAGTTCTTCCCATTTGGCAAATTCATCATAACAAATATAATTTCAACGAGACTAATAAAAATATTAACAATAATAACAATTATCATAATGTTCATCATTAATATTATAATTTTCGATGCAAAAGGACCATTCATGCACAGGTTTCTTTCAGAGTAAATAAGGATACTGTCCTATTTGTAAAAAGAAACTTAAATGAAAATTACTATTGGTTTTAAGATCTGCTCTGAAGGCGTATAGAAACAGTATCTCAAGCGTCAACTTGGATTACGCTTCTCCTGACGAAGGAGCCAGTATGACTCGAAACCAACATTATTCAGTGGTTCCATTTATATACTTCAAATAATGTACATACGAATGTGTCCTTCTGTTCTTTGTAGTTTTCGGGACGGGATTCTTTTTTGCATTGCACTATTATTATTATTATTATTATTATTATTATTATTATTATTATTATTATTATTATTATTAAAAAATACTCATAGTAGCATGAGTCTTAAAATGGAGAAGCAAATCCACAGTTATGTATATGTACATATATTTAAAGATAAATCAATATAGATAGCTTTCGGGAACTATCTGTATTGATTTATCTTTAAATATATGTACATATACATAACTGTGGATTTGCTTCTCCATTATTATTATTATTATTATTATTATTATTATTATTATTATTATTATTATTATTTTTTTTTTTTTTTAATGTATTTTTTTTCTTAAGTAATGCTGATCACATGTGCCATTTATCCATTAAAAATGAAGCACACGTAAAAGTAGACAGGCAACCATACTGACAGCAAGGCTGCAATGTACCTGTCACTCATTTAGTCACACTGTTCTTATCAATTTTTATATTAATATCTTACTTACGTGAATGAAGAATAGAAGCAGGGCAACTCTGGTAATGAAGACAATTATGGATTCTTTTCCATGAATCAGAATTATGTTCTGCCTTGGTTGCAGAGGGAAAAAAAGGTATTGCAATAATATTTTGACGTATGATGATTCTTATAAGAAAATATTAATTTTGAAAGGAAATGGGATAATTTGTGTTTTATTCTGTAGAAATGTATGGAGGCGTTATTTACATTCTTAGTTTGGGATTATGTTACGTAGAGAAATAAGAAATGAAAAACTAACAGACCTCACATGTCTCGGTTGTTACTGCAATATTGTGTTCTGCAGCGAGGGTTAGCGATGACAGGCAGGGCAGCCGATCGGTTAATTTATTAAGTCATTTAATTGACAAATGATAATAAAAATAATGATAATAATAATAAGGGACTGATAATAATAAGGGGCTCTGGCACACGTAAACACAAATATGAACACGCAAAAAATCGAAAGATTTATATTTATCACACTGCTGTACTAGTGAGATAAAAAAAAAATAAACAACTGACAATAATTTGATAAACGAGTAACATTACGGAAGGGAAACCGTCGAATATACATGAATTATTAAAATCTCCCGAAAGAAAAGAGAGAAAAGGAATGGGCTACACCGCACATATCTAAAATGCTGATACCTTTGAGTGCTTAGCAGATCGCTGAACTGAAAAAAAAAAAAACCTAAGCGTTTGGAAATGGCTTCTCTTTTTGTAGATAAGATTTGGGTTCTTTTGAGAGAAAAACATTACTGGGCCTCCGTCCCCCTTCCATTTGTAGGACCCCCATAATTTATCTTTGGTTTTATTTGCTTAACGCTTTTGTAGCCTTTGGCATAAATCAAGTTCCATACGCGTCTTTTTTTTTAAGACATAACTGTGATAAAAGTTGCACAAAAAGTAAGAATAGAACAATCCATTTTCTGGAAATTATCCAACTAATCTAAATTATAGGTTAAAACGCATTTCAGTTATCAATCATTGTTTTTTCTTAAGTCATGTTATAAAAGAGTAAAAAATTCTTCCTCCTTTCAAATATAGCGCTACGCAGAGGTTACGAAACTCCTGATATGTTTGTAGTAAACAGGCTTTCATTATCTTCTATATATTTTCATTGCCCAGATAAATTTACGTTTTTATGTTATATATGTAATGAAAAGAAAAAATATTAGTTTTTTAATTTCTTCCATTTTTATTTGGTTGTGAAAAAGGTACATATATTTACATACATTACTGTAAATAAAGCAGATGTATTTTCATTATTATTTGAACTTAATCTTACTGTTACTTTCAAGACATGTGTAAATGCTATGACAACGTTTTGTTAGGAAAGTTAAGTTAAGTATATCTTTGTTTAAACGATGTTTGATCTGATTAACAGCTCTCCATTTAGAATGATTAGATTTATTTTTGTTATATTGTAGGTCCCGTTCTAAGTAACCAATTGGTTCTTAGCCACGATGAAATAAGTTTAAATTCGGGCCAGCTCCAACAGGTAATGAAATAAAACTGATGTATATTTAACCATATATATATTATAATATTATATATGACAAAATAAAGACAATATATATATAATATTATATATATATATATATATTTTGTTAGGGTTATATATATGGGGCAATATAGGTTATATATCCCTTATATATATATATATATAATTACAGGTCATTGTCTTTTCCCAACTTTTACTTTATTACCCCTCTCTTCATCCTTGAAAAAGTAGACGCAGAAATTACTAGAATAAATATCTTTTCTTGAGGGCCAGAAGTTCCTCTCTCTCTCTCTCTCTCTCTCTCTCTCTCTCTCTCTCTCTCTCTCTCTCTCTCTCTCTCTCTCTGAGTTACGATAACATAATAACAATGACTACGTGCTTCAACGTCGTAGAGATTAGTTTGTTCGAAAGTTTGATAGACTATGATCTTTTGTAAAATTAGTTTTCTCTCAGCTGTTTTTGCTTGAGTTACGTTATTGGCAGATGAAAAGTTGTAAATGCCTCAAGAATTCATGTCCTGCTATAGGTTAATTACGTCCTTAAACTTCCCTCTATTTCGATTTGATCCCACTGGCTCCTGTGGAGCTAACCCTTTCTCCCTTTCCTTTCCCTCCCTTTTCCATAATCCCTTCGGAGGGGGTGGGATGAGGCCATTACATCCCTTCGGAGGGGGTGGGATGAGGCCATTACACGGACTTCCCCATTGATGGCTGTACGGATTTACTATGAATATATGCATCGGGTCCTGTATATCACCTGACTTACTAGATATGTTATATTTTTTATCTTCATCTCGCTCGTCTTGTTTAAAATGAAAATGTAAAAAAATATTTGCTCTTTTAGTCGTATCTTTGTAAGGTTAATTTTTTTGTCCTACTCGTCTTTCAGCTGCGGGAATCGTGAATTTTATCGATCACGTATTTCAACTTTCCTTCATTTCAAGCATATGTTTTCATTCACCGAATTCTTTATGTCCGTATTGTACAGGTTAAACCTACCAAATTTTGGACTTTCGTTTTTACCTTTTTTTTTTTTCTATAGAAATCTACAAAACATCTATTTCGTAATCTTATCCTAAGACAAATTTAATGTAAACTTAAAGATTACGTGAAAAAGACCTACATGACGAGTGAAATATCATCCACTATCAAGAATTTTTCCAATTATATTCACGAATATTGACCAAAATAACCTTTAGGTGCGAAAATGAACTTCAGTCGCTGCATTGGTAGATAACATTATTCAAATACATTTCTTACAGCGCTCAATACATACTAGGGAATGAATCAAATACGTCTTGCGTAATGGGAAGGATGACATTTTTGAAGTAAAGGAAAAAATCAAAGTTATCTGAAGCAGGAGAGACTTCATAAATGTAGACCTTACCAAGGCATTCCAGCCATCTTGAAACAGCTTGATTAGCATTTTCGGTTGCTGCTCGTGAAATCTAATAAGCAACAACGCTCCTTGGGTATGGTCATTTCTCTAGAACATGAAAGACATGCGCAGACATGGTTGTCCCTCATTATTATTTTCAGAGGAACTAACAGACATTTCTGAAAATGAACAAAAATGGTTACAGGTGCCCCACCTTTAAAGGTCTTTGAGTGCCAAGGTAGTATTGTGATGTCCATTTACTTTTATTTCCTGGGAAATAAGCACAAAAACTTCTCTCTCTTCTCTCTCTCTTCTCTCTCTCTCTCTCTCTCTCTCTCTCTCTCTCTCTCTCTCTCTCTCCTCTCTCTCTCACAGACACACCGTTCTCTTCTGCATTCTAAGTAAGAAATTATTCCTCCCTCGGAGGGGGTGGGCAATGCATTACGAGCAGAATTCTAAATGTTATAAGTTATTGCACGTAGAACACTTCTTGATTTCCCTCAGGGCGTTGACCTCTCTCATCACCTTTCTTTACTAGGCTTTATTTTGCCTATTTTTGACCTTCTCTCTCATGCTTCTTCTTTACTAAGGCTTTCATTTTTGCCTACGTTGACCTTCTTCTCATGCTTTCTTTTCTAAGGTTTTCATATTTGCCGACGTTGACTCGTCTCTCATGCTTTCTTTACTAAAGCTTTCATTTTATCGTTCCTTCTCTCTCATGCTTTCTTTACTAAGGCTTTCATTTTGCCTTCGTTGACCTTCTCTCTCATGCTTTCTTTACTTGCTTTCATTTTTAAACCGTTGACCTAATTTTTGCTTTCTTTACTAAGGCTTTCATTTTGCCTTTTTTTTTTTTTTTTCTTTACTAAAGCTTTCATTTTTACAAAACCTTCTCTCTCATAATCTTTCTTTACTAAAACTTTCATTTTTGCCTGAAAGATTTGACCTTCTCTCTCATGCTTTCTTTACTGAAATATCTTTCATTTTTTGCAAGAATTTTTCCTTATATTCTCATATTTCTTTACTAAGGCTTTCATTTTTGCGAAAGTTGACCTTCTCTCTCATGCTTTCTTTACTAAGGCTTTCATTTTGGTAGATACCATTCTCTCTCATACATTTCTTTACTAAGGCTTTCATTTTTGCCTACGTTGAATCTCTCTCATGTCTTTCTTTACTGGGAAAGCTGACATTTTTGAAGTAAAGTTGACCTTCTCTCTCATCTTTCTTTACTAAAACTTTCATTTTTGCCTACGTTGACCTTCATTCTCAGCCTTTCTTTACTAAAACAGCATTTGATTAGCATTGACGGTTCTCTCTCATGCTTTCTTTACTAAGGCTTTCATTTTGCCTACGTTGACCTTCTCTCTCATGGTTTCTTTACTAAAGCTTTCATTTTGAAGTTGACCTTCTCTCTCATGACATTTCTTTACTAAGGCTTTCATTTTGCCAGTTGACCTTCTCTCTCAGACTTTCTGAAACTAAAGCAAAAATTTTGCCCACGTTGACCTTCTCTCTAATGCTTTCTTTACTAAGGCTTTCATTTTTGCCTACGTTGACCTTCTCTCTCATGCTTTCTTTACTAAAGCTTTCATTTTTGCCCACGTTGACCTTCTCTCTCATGCTTTCTTTACTAAGGCTTTCATTTTTGCCTACGTTGACCTTCTCTCTCATGCTTTCTTTACTAAAGCTTTCATTTTCTAAACAATGACCTTCTCTCTCATGCTTTCTTTACTAAGGCTTTCATTTTTGCCTACGTTGACCTTCTCTCTCATGATTTCTTTACTCAGGTCGTTGACCTTCTCTCTCATGCTTTCTTTACTAAGGCTTTCATATTTGCCGACGTTGACCTTCTCTCTCATGCTTTCTTTACTAAAGCTTTCATTTTTGCCTGATATCAAAGATCGCTAAGGCATGGTAATGTACAAATATAAAAGTAATCTTTATATCTTTCGTTAACAACAAAATAATCTTAGATTACAAAGTTTAAACGTAATCAGTTAAACGAAAATGGGTGATTAACAGGATTTTATTAATAAAAAGGTATTCCCGTACTATAAGCTAACATAGTAAATCTTTGAAGGTACCATATAAAAGAAGAGTTCAGTAAATTTTTGATTAGTAATGTCTGTATTTTAGGCAAAATAATTTATATTCAAAGTTTTGTTGAAGTCTCTCTCTCTCTCTCTCTCTCTCTCTCTCTCTCTCTCTCTCTCTCTCTCTCTCTCTCTCTCTCTCTCTCTTCTGTGCACTTTTTACGTACCGTTAATAAGATCTACGCTCCTTGCAGCATTACCTTGTTAAGGAAATTGGGGCTTGTTGAATGTTCGAATTATTTTCTTTATTTTCTTTTACACTTGATGAGATGCATGAAAGAAAATCATTAATATCTTTTCATTTCGCCATTTTCCGCACGGCTGCGAAAGCACTATCGTAAAATAGGAAAAAATTTAATTAACATTAGACACCCTTTGACGCACAAACTCGCACACATACACACGCCCGCGCACACACACACACACATATATATATGTGTCTGTGTGCGTGTGTGTACATGTGTGTGCTTCATATCCTCAGAACAGGCAATGTGTATGTGATAATGTACTTCTAGGAAAACTGAAACACTGTATATAAATCCTGACAGGTTTGGCCTAGCTTTCTGCGTCATCTTTAAGAGGATTAATACATAGTGGTATACATTTACGTCACATCCACTAGAAGACAGTACAAACTAGCAAACAGCTGCCTGAAAAGAATATTCAGGTAAGGAAACACTAAGGAGGAGCACTAAAGTTAATTGGGATTGTTTTTTCCATTGGCCTGAACGAAAATTACATTTTTTTCCTCTCATATCTCATGCATATTTTGTTTATTGTTTTTTCTCTTTTCCAATGGCTTTGACCATTATAACAAGAGTCACGTGACTTACATGAGGTTTGATTTCGCCATCGTTTAGAATCATCGTGAAAGTTCCTCATAAGTCTTTCCTTCCTTGCATTATTCTTCCTAAATGCTACATTTAATCCTAAGTTCTTGAGTTGGGAGTGTCTTGGCAATTAGTACTGTATGGTTTTTGTGTTATGAGTCCCTATTGTTTTTTTTTTTTAAGTCCCTTTTGCTTCCCTTAATGTAAAGTCTACTACAGAATCAGGATATCTTAATTTCTTGCACGTGTTTCTGACTATATCTATATCAACATGCTTAGAGCTGTATGGTATTCTCTTAAAATCATGATTATGAAAAAATGTCTTAATTTATGACCTTATCTTTTGACCAAAGCAAAACAGTTAAAGAGAGAGAGAGAGAGAGAGAGAGAGAGAGAGAGAGAGAGAGAGAGAGAGTGTCATTTACAAAAACTGTAAATTGATCAGTTACATTACTCATTCCTTGAAGGAAGTAAAGGAAAAAATCCTTTATCACTAGTATGTATTTCGAGTTCAAATATTTTCCTAGTGTCAAAAAGACGCATATTCAGTTTTGAAAGTAGTTGTTTTTTTTTGTATTTTGAAATATCCTTAAAACGTTAGCAATATTCATGAGCATTTTATTTTCAATCTGTACTTATTTGTTCTTTTATATATCTGTAAAAATATTTTCTCGTGTTTTTAATAAGGTTTTATTCTGAACATTTGGTAGACGGAAATATTGTAAATATCAAGAGCCAGTTGAAAATATTTAGAATCAACTCCTTCATATTTGCATCATGTCAGTTTAATAATGCTTGACACATAGGTCAAGCAACCCCTCCTCTAATAAAAAACAAATATATGCTTTATTGTGACGTAAAACAATAAATAGAAAAGTACATTAACGAGAAACAGTGTTAAAAAAAGTCGAATACATATGAATTATCAAAATCTCCCGG
Organism: Macrobrachium rosenbergii; assembly: GCF_040412425.1. Taxonomy (NCBI): domain Eukaryota; kingdom Metazoa; phylum Arthropoda; class Malacostraca; order Decapoda; family Palaemonidae; genus Macrobrachium; species Macrobrachium rosenbergii. The sequence goes on along the minus strand of NC_089760.1, from coordinate 10,150,971 downwards.
AGGAAAAGAGGAAAAGTTGAAAATATTTAGAATCAACTTCATATTTGTATCATGTCAGTTTAATAAAGCTTGACACATAGGTCAAGCAACCCCGACTCTAATAAAAAATAAATACATGCTTTATTGTGACGTAAAACAATAAATAGAAAAGTACATTAACGAGAGACATAACTAAAAAAAATCGAATACATATGAATGATTAAAATCTCCCTTAGGAAAAGAGGGGAAAAAGGAGTGGGCTCGACCACACATATCTAAAATGCTGATACCCTTGAGTGCTCAGCAGATCGCTGAACTGAAAAAAAACTGAACGTTTGGGAATGGCTTTTTCTTTTTATAGATAAGATTTTGGGTTCTTTTGAGAGAAAACATTACTGGGCCACCGACCTCCATCCAATGGTAGGCCCCCCCCCATAATGTTATCCTCGGTTTTTGTTTGCTTATCTCTTTTGTTGCTATTATCATAAGTCTAGTTTGACGTCTGGTTTTACTTTCTTTCGGAGACGGACTGATATGAAATACTTTATAGGAAGGAGGAAATAAAAATTTTCACTTGAGCAGTTTAAGAAATAGAACTTTTTTTTTTTTAATCCGCCCAACTACATTAGTAGCTAAAACAGAATAAAAAAAAACACATTCAGTTCTTACTAGTCATTTCTAAAAGTGCGAGATAATTCTCTCTCTCTCTCTCTCTCTCTCTCTCTCTCTCTCTCTCTCTCTCTCTCTCTCTCTCTCTCTCTCTCTCTCTCTCTCTCTCTCACACATTTACTAGAAACTGCACATCCGTTGTAATTCATCATAGAAGTATATTAGCATTTATAATGCTCAAAAAAATTAGAAAACAAATTATTAGCTACTTGGTTAGTTTTTCTTAAAGTTATTTTGTGCTTTGTAACCCTGATTCCATTACAGGAAAGGATAACCAGATGATGGTTTTTAAAAAGGAAGTAGATATTTCATTACCATTTAACTAAATATTGTTACTTCTAATAAGGTAGATATACTCATGACAGTACTTTAACTAGAAAATTTAATATTATAAATTGCATGAAACCTTATTAGTAATTAAAACTAAGTTAAAAAGTGTGTAATTTTTGTTTATCTAAAACTGGTTTCAAACCGAATTCATTAATCATTACTTATTTTACTCTCAAGGAGATAATCTTTCGCTAGCTTTCACCTTCAGTCACACAAACAGTAATTCCATACTGAGTAATATTGACGCAGCGATGATGATTAATTCAAGTAGAAATTACTCTAATCATATGATTTATGGATGACTACCTAATGCTGTAATGGTTAGCGCAGTAAAGTGAATCACTTTACCGGCAGGGACAAAATTTTGTTAGGACAGAAAGATACTTATCCAATTCTTATTGTCACCCATTTCTTCGGTTGCATACTTACTGCTATTGTGACTCGGGACGATTGCTTCCTCGAAGGTTAACCAATCTGTTTTTCTTTTGCCATCTTTTAGAGGTTCCCCACCAACAGTTCTTTTGAAAACATATAATTTATAATGCATATCTATGTTAGGTTTTACTAAGTTCGTCGTTGGACGGGTCGGTATAGTTTTCGGCTGGCACTCTGCGTTCGAGTCTCCAGCTGGCCTATGAAGAATTAGAGGAATTTATTTCTGGTGATTGAAATTCATTTCTCGCTATAATGTGGTTCGGATTCCACAATAAGCCTTAGGTCCCGTTGCAAGGTAACCAGTTGGTTCTTAGCCACGTAAAATGTCTAATCCTTCGGGCCAGACCTAGGAGAGCTGTTAATCAGCTCAGTGGTCTGGTTAAATTAAGGTATACTTAACTTAGATTTTACTATCATCGGATCCTTTACATCAGGGTCCTGTTTTACATCATGTGACTCAATATTTGTTTCTCATCTCGTCTATCTGTTACAATTTCATTTAAAAGGGCGACGCGCATCAACGTTTCGTCCTATTCATTTCTTTTTAAAGTTGCTCCCTAGTTTCTCCCTCCTGTACCATTATCATAAGGTTTTATCACTCTACATTTATATTCCAATGTTCATTTCCATCATGGACAGGCGTTCATCCATAATTCTTACGTAGTTGTGTATTGTAATGATTAATCGTGCCGTTTTTATCTTGCATTTTATATTAGCTATTAAGTTTTTATACAAGGATTTCTAGAATATTTTTGTCGTAGTTATTTTAAGATAAACAAATGAATTTGTCTGTAAACTAAAAACCCAATTAAAAATGCAGGTAAAAAGTTATCATCAGTTGACAAAGCGACGGTCTCTTCTTAAATCTGAAAACATATTGTTTGTAGATAACATTAATAAACCATATAACATACAGTTCACAATAAATTTTAAGTGTTAGGAATAAAACCAGTCGCCGGTGCCACGAGAATGATATAATTTTAGAAGTATGAAAAAAGAATGTTAGTTGAGGCAGGTGAGAACTCATAAACACAGACCTCAAGATATTTCACACTTCTCAAAAGAGCATTAATACAATATTTAAGGCAGTTGCTAGTGCCGTCTTTAAAGCACTAGCAGTGTCATTTTGCATGATCGATACAATATAGCCAGAACATATAAAGCACACGCAGATATTGTTTGTTGTCCGTAACAGTTTCCTAGCGAAAGTATTTATCCTTGCTGCAAATGAACAGAAAATGTGGGTCGATTCATTTTGCTCCGCTCACAAATTATACTGCTACTGCCAAAGTCACGGATAATGCATTAACCTGTTACATTCTAGCTTATATTCTTATGAAATAATTAGGTTCTATAGAAAGAAAGCTATTTATATTTATCTTTTTCACATGAAATAATTTATCATTAAAGAAAGGAAGCTATTCATGTTTAATTATTTCTTTCTCTTTATCCCTATACCAGAAACACAATTCTCTGAATTTTAAGTACGAAGTTATTTTTATCATGCAAAGCAGCACGAGCTGAATTCTAAATGTTATAAGATATTGCACGTACTGCACTTCTTGATTTCCCTGAGGACCTTGACCTTCTCTTTCATGCTTGCCTTACTAACGCTTTCATTTCTGCTTGATTTTCAAGTTATTGGAGGAGTGGGACTCTAAGACTGAGAGAAGCATCCTCGTAGCTCCTGCGGACAACATAGCAATTTCATATTATACGACAGTGAACTCCAAGTAATTGATAATTTTCTTTAAATAAAATGATCAGTTACTTGGAGTTCATTGTAAAGATCTGGAACTATTTGAATAAAATCTCTCTCTCTCTCTCTCTCTCTCTCTCTCTCTCTCTCTCTCTCTCTCTCTCTCTCTCTCTCTCTCTCTCTCTCTCTCTCAGATATTATTTGACCTTTGATCCGCCGAGATAATCAGCTCTTATGTTATGTGCGAAGGATTTGTTCAAAATGTTTATATTAGAATGAGGTATGTGATGACTGTTCTCTGGCAAAAACGAACACCTAATTAAACCGGTAAAATATATATATATATATATATATATATATATATATATATATATATATATATATTTATATATATATATATATATATATATATATATATATATATATATATATATATATATATATATATATATATATTGGTTATACGGACGAACTTCCAATTGTAATGTTATGAACAGTGCCTGGCACCCAGTTAGCATCTATTATTCGTTCATGTGCTGTTACAGGACCCCCACTGGCCTGCCTTATCCCTCCTTGTCTTCTGATTTTATATTGTAAATACATGTAATTTAGTTATCCTGAGAGTTTCTCTTCAGAACCCTCCAAAGTAAGGCCCTAAGCATGTATATATATATATATATATATATATATATATATATATATATATATATATATATATATATATATATATACATTATATATATTATTACACTTGAAGGTGGCTCTAGGAAACTTACCACAAGGATGTTGCTGATCTGGCTGTATCACCTACAAGGGTGAAAGAAGATGATAAGGAACAGGTCATAGGGCCTTACTTTAGAGGGATTCTGGAGAGAAACTCTCAGGATAACTAAATTACATGTATTTACAATATAAAATCAGAAGACAAGGAGGGATAAGGTAGGCCACGGGGTCCTGCAACAGCACATGAACGAATAATAGATATTAAATGGGTGCCAGGCACTGTTCATAACGTTGCAATTGCAAATTGGTCAGTATAACCAATAAGCATACAGTCGTGGCAAAAGGGTCCACAGTGGTTAGCACTCCTTTCTGCAAAGGGAAAGTTGTACAATCACTGGATAAATTAAAGGCAATAGCGAGGATAAGAGCCTAGTGCTGAGGGGGACAGAAAACCTCTTTTCAAACACTAATGAATAAACTTGTAACACGAGTTTAACATGACAGGTCAGGTCTGTGTAAGAGTTGCACTTGGAAACAGAAATGTTTAGGAGAATAAAAAGCTAAGTGACTGGACAACCTCAATTCCTTACTGTACCTTAATTCTGAAGAGACGCCTCCTGTAGTCGTACCCATGGAAGGACATGGGAGTTAGCACTGGGTTTAGGATACTAGGACTGAGTCATTGAGCCACAGAGGGATGTTGGCTCTGAAGGAATGGGCATTCAACGATGTGACTTACTTGGGGGTTTTCTCGTCTTTCTCGATGTCCTGCAATGGGGGAGCTATTTATGAAGTCCCAGGATCACCGCTTTTGAGCCCAGAAGGCATCCAGATGCATTCTGGGTACACCCAACTTTCTCTTTTGACGAATGCTGGGTTGTTAATCTGCCCAACTTTCTCTTTTGGCGAATGCTAGACGGTTAATCTGTGCCTCAAGTCATACAGGACACGCTAACATCCTAATCAGTGCCTCGGGTCATCAGGTGGCCAGGCATCTTCTCCGAATTCAGGTCAGTACCTGGAATAAGAGGTTTATCGCAGTCACAGAGCTCAAGAGAAGATTAGTAGCAACAAGGGACTAGTAGAATGAGATCGAATGGGCAGTTTTCTTGAAAGGCGAGTTGCATATATGGTTTTTGGGACTGGTCTGAATACCTTTTAAAGTTTCATTCCCCTGCAGATTACCTAACCATTGTTTGACTACACAAAGTATATTGACTGTGGCTTTTTTATCTATGGGGCAAAATAATGTATAAAAACGTTAACATTGAAAATCATTTCATTCTTGTAAGGGATATTTATGGAGTTTTGTTATCATACCATTTAAAAATATACCCAACCTCAACATAAAATATTTATTATTATTTCAAAAACTAAAGGATCCGAAAAATAGGGATTTATTTATCCTAAATCCGAGCGAAACAAGGAGGAGGTAATTTAAAAAAAGCTGAACGTTTGAAGTATACGATTGACCCTCAAATCAAAGAGGAGCAAATATGCTAGAGGGAACGATAAGCAGAAAATCATTTTTAGGTCTGAACAGCAGAAGAACAAAAAAGAGTTAAAGAGCATGCAATGAAAGCATCAATTATTTATACAGACTGCATTCGAATATTATGGCCTGTAGGGTTTATGAGATTGAGTTAGAATCACACGAAATCTTTCCTTAAAAGATTTCTAATTACGTAGCTAATTAAATGGAATTTCGTGGAAATATATGTTATATTTGCAATAGTATTCCGGAATGATGGAAATACTCACTTTGAAATATAAGAATATTTCCTGTATTATGAACAAAATCACAAGGCCAGCTGCATTGAACTCGCAAGTCAAAAGTAAAAAGTATTAAGATCCATTATTAAATTTTAAAAATACGTCTTGGGCCCATTTCCCATATATGCACTGAACCGATTATGATTAGCGCTTTTGCGGGGCGTTGTAATGTTCCGGCTCCTTCCTTAAAAGCGATCCTTTGTATGACTTATACATGAAAGCCTAGCAAAAGATGGGGTTATGTTATATTTTTGGTTACAGTGCCACTATTGTTTGCTGATTTACTTCGAAGAAATTTAATTTCTGCAAAATATACGTGAAGCAGTGTTTTTTCATGACTTCATGCCGGGTTATTAAATGAAATTCGGAGATGCCATTTAACCAGTCTTATTATAAAAAGCATCTCGCTACGTTTTAACAGTAGGTGAGTTTACCACACAAGAATCAGAGGCTGACGATTTGCCACAGGAAAGCAAGAAGTCGGCATAAATAGAATGCTTACGCTTCGCATTCTCAAACCACCCCCACCGAATCAACCCACTTGCACCGAGATGATAGTATGCCTAATGTAAAACCCAGTAGCATTAACACTAATGATACGCATTATAACAGCGGTTCTAGTAAAAGTGAAATAAAGTATCCAGTATAACCATAACAAGGATCCTAAGAGGTCACGAATTCTCAATTCACAAAGTATGACCTTTCATCACTTTAAAAGTAAAATCACAAACACACACATAGATATAGTAATGTTCTTAAAACCCAAACAGAAACCAATTATTACACAATAGTCATAAGGGTGGAATCAGGTCAGACACAAACACACACACACACACACACACACATATATATATATATATATATATATATATATATATATATATATATATATTATATATATATGTGTGTGTGTGTGTGTGTGTGTGTGTTTATATATATATGTGTGTTTGTGTGTATGTATTATTGTGTGTGTGTGTTAATGCGCCAGAAATCGTGATGTGTGATGCATAGATGCAAAAATCCCACAGGAAGAAACAAGCAGTGTATAAGTCGTGAACGGTTCTGCCTTAGTGGAATAATGATTTGTGGTAGATATTACATCACTGATTTTAAGGAGACAGAACAAGCGGGCTCATAGACGGTTAAATAATATCATCCCCTATAGAAGAAAGAGCCTAAAAGTTTTTTTGTAACCGAGGTGAAGGCTCCGTTAACATATTAATTAACCACGTGAGTAGGATCAACCCCTGTTATTGAGACCAGGCAACCAGACAATTTGCCTTCTTCGAAACTATACATTTTGGTTAAACTAAGATATACTTAACTTTTTTACATGTTATTTTGAAGTAAGTGGGTGATGTTTTTGTTCTTAAAGAATTGGATTGTTACATTTCCTGCCAACACGTTAACAGAAAAATACAGGCTCTTTTAGCTCTTGCCAAATTGATAGCATGATTTTGTCCATTAAATTATACTTATGTGCACATCCGTTACTTTTTTTTTTTTTTTTTTTTGCTGCCGCAGATTTTCTAGTCTACCCAATGAATTGCATTCGTTTAGTATTGCCAGGGGAATTCTTTACATCTTTTTATCTATACGATTGTTCATAAATGCCTCATTAACTCTAAAGTTCTTATAATGAAATGTTAGTATCAAGTTATTAATATGGTAGTACCTGTAAGTAGGTATTTTTTCATGTTTCTCCGTTCTTATTACCCTACAAAATTTTTCATGCAGATCTTTAAGCAACGTGAGATAACATATGAAAATACATTAGTACATTCCAAATAATATTTATTCCTAATCAACATATTCAGGGGTAAATAAATGTAAAGTTAAAGACATAGATGAGAGCGAGCAATACAACCTATTGAAGCCCTAAGAAGAGCTAATGATTTGGGATGCAGAGTAAATAGGTATCCCAAGACAAAGTAGAGCCTAGGGTTGTGGGTACCTACAAGGGAGCAAGTCCCAGTGCTGCCACAGTTCCACACTCGCTGGCCCCTTCCCAGGAGTACCGGCCCAGAATCCCTCCCTCTTCCCAGTGACCACTGAGTAGCTGATGGCGAGTGGTGGCGCGTAAGCAACCATTCTTTGATGGTCCTTTATTCAATCATTATTTTGTATAATATATATATATATATATATATATATATATATATATATATATTATTATCATATATATATATATATATATATATATATATATATATTATTATATATATATATATATATATATATATATATATATATATATATATATATATATATATATATATATATATATATGATTATTATCATATATATATATATATATATATATATATATATATATATATATATATATATATATATATATATATATATATATATATATATATGAGTATACATATATATATATATATAATATATGTATGAAATTTTTTATATCACCGTGATTTATATACAATCATGAAGCTACAAATGTCATTTAATATCAAATTCACTTAAGAGTGATAATTCCCCATCGGGGATATTCACAAGGTAGCGTAAATTTGATATTAAGCGACATTTGTAGCTTCATGATTATTTATATATATATATATATATATATATATATATATATATATATATATATATATATATATATATATATAAATGACCGAGAATATAAGTAAATGAATCACATAATGTATAAGAAAATAATATATTTGGCCACAATAAACCCCTAAAAAGAGCGTGGAAATTTTTTCCACACTTCATGTGGCTGACAGTAAAGTGAAGACCCCACTTCTGCACCCGACCATCTTGTGCATGAAAACTTCCACACCGGAGGCCACATTTCCACGTTTCGCCAAGTCCCAACATGGCAGAGGAGTTGAATTTTCTGAGGCCAGTGAACGCCAACACTTGTTCCATTCATGTTTGATGCAGGGGAAAAAATTGCAGTCTCGCAGCTCTGTATGATATGAAAGTTGAAAGTTTCTAGTACCTGTGTTTGCATTCCTGTACCATATAATGTTGCAAACCAGAGAAGGAATGAAATGCAATGACTTGCAATTCTGATTATTTATGAATGTGGTTCAGTAAAGGAGAGATATATGAATGTTTTGACACTTATTAGAACACTGTAAGAAGGAAATAGTGTTTGTGTCTCAGGAAGCAGAAAGGTGTTGATGAAAGTTGAATATACAGCTTGGAATATGGCAACAGAAAAAAATTCAAGTGGTCAGTGCATGTATAGGGTAGTCCAAGAATCGGGAATGAACAGATATGAAAGAGAATGTCTTGGGGGATTCTTGATATGGGACTGACAGGGCTTGGAGAATATGGAAGGGTTCAGTTGTCCTAGATTTTTTAAGGTGAAGGGACACATGAAAACCTTTGCATTTTTGGTTGCCATGGAGTTCCGAGAAAAGGGATTTCATAATAAAAGATGAAAATGGAGAGACCCCGTTTCAAGCGAACGCAGTACTGGATCGATGAAATCAGTATTTTGAAAATTTCTTGCATATCGAGTAAAGAAGAGAAGCAGAACTGAATACTTCAAGTGGGAACAATTAGCCTATTATTAGTTTCAGATTGCTACCGGAAGTGACTGCTTGAGACAGGGTAAGATATCTAGTTATTGTTCAATATGGATAGGTTGATTGATGTGTCACAATGATACAATACGCAGTGAGGGTCTTGAAGTGGAACTGCAGGGACTAGCAGGATGGGTTAAAAATACTTTCAGGAAATAATATTACAGAATACAAAGTATTTTATATATATATATATATATATATATATATATATATATATATATATATATATATGTATATATATATATATATATGTATATATATATACATAGAGTATATATGTATATATATGTATGTATGTACTGGACAGTATGTGTTGTGTTTTATTTATATCTTCTTTGATTAGTATTATTTATTGCTGGCTCATTTTTGGTGGAATCTAATGAAAGACTAAAAAAGGCAAGTCAAACAAATTAAAACCAATTAAATAGACTGATTGCATATGCAGTCACAATGTGACACATTGGTCTAATAAGGTATTTGTATAAGTAAAGAGACCAAGTTCATATATCAATGAATCTATATCTAAATGATATTGTCGATTAGAAATTAAAGCTTTAAGCGGAATATTCAGGGGTCAGACAGGATAAAGAGCAAGAAAGGATATAAGTGACATTACGATATAATGACGAAAGGAAGATGGAAATGGCTTGGGCATGTCTTCCGCACAGTCCCAGGAAGAATAATGCGTGATGGTGTCTGCTGGGCTCATCTGGGCACCAACTTGTTGCACACTCTTCAAAATTATGTTGACTTCAAGTCAGTGACTTATTGGTAGTTCTAACCAGTGCTGGATAATCAAAAGATTATCCAGCATTTGCCACAGGTTCGTTCTCTAGTTGTGGTCGTTGGGTTGTTGTCAGCCTGTTTGTGATATTCATGCGATAAGTTGCCAACAAGTGTTTATGACATGTTGAACTGTAGTGTGGATGCATCTATAGGATAACTGGACTTACTCAGATGAGGTCTATAAATGGGAGGTTATTATTATTACTATTAATTGATAAACTGTATTTTTAATGAGAAAAATACAGTTTATCAAAATTGTGGCTTTTTACTCATTATTTTCGATCACGATAATTACAAATTAATTACATTAACATTATTGAGATTTGCTTTTTTCACTTCTCTTATTTAGCCCTCTGGCCCTGACTGCTGTAACCACCTAAGGCCCCTAGCTGGGAGTTAATTGTATGGAATCTGTTTTTAAATTTTTATAATTTTTAATATTTTTACTATTATTCTCAATATTATTACTATCACTACCATTATTATAATTACTGTGTTTACTAATACTCCAGCAACTGTGTGGATATTGCCAATTATCATTTTTATCATTTATCTCGTTTATCTAGATTGTGTGTATTGTAATGTCTCTACTTTGTCAAGTAAAGAAATTTATTATTATGATTATTATTATTATTATTATTATTATTATTATTATTATTATTATTATTATTATAACTACTACTACTACTACTACTACTACTACTACTACTACTACTACTACTACTACTACTACTACTACTATTTATTTATTTATTTATTTATTTAAGTGAGAATACAGAGCCAGTATTAGTGGTGGAATTTCACAGAAGCAAATTGCGTTATGCTACTTTCGAAACGATGACAATGAAGATGAAGATGAAAATGATTTTCTTCTATAAATTACAGATCACAAGTGTTTCAGTCTCTCTCTCTCTCTCTCTCTCTCTCTCTCTCTCTCTCTCTCTCTCTCTCTCTCTCTCTATATATATATATATATATATATATATATATATATATATATATATATATATATATATATATATATATATATATATATATATATATATATATATATATATATATATATATATATATATATATATATATATATATATATATATATATATATATATATATACACAAAGAGATAGGTAAAAGACAGTTGCCATGACTGAATATTCTCTGCTCCCATTTCCAAGTCAATACAGTCTCGTAGTAGACAGGGGCTGCTGAAAAACGAAAAGTCGAAAATCCATAATTTTCGATTCATATGCCACTTAAAACACACACGCGCTCTTCATATTGCTATCGTCTATTTTTATTCTATTTTTCTAACCTCATTCAGTAGCTTTCCCTTCGCCATTTTAGACCATTTGTTTCTTAGAAATGGTCCATAACCGCCTATTCTATTAGTTTCTCGTGACACACAAAAGCCTTAGGATATTGACCGCAGATATAGTTGTTTTCAATACATTTGATGTTTTGTTATTTTTGAAAATGCGAAAAAAAAATCTTTTGATACTTTTCCTCCGTTTTATCTTTACTTTCGTTATGCCTTTTTCTTTCTTTTCTCTTTTTCGGCAAGAGGAAGAAAGGGAGCACGAAGCACAGCTATGAATGTTGATTGCCCTCTCTCTCTCCCTCTCTCTCTCTCTCTCTCTCTCTTCTCTCTCTCTCAGTTCCTCGTTAGGCGAGTCGATAGAGTTGTGGACTAGCACTCGCTAGGCCCGAGTTCGAGTCTCCGGCCGTCTAATGAAGAATTAGGGGAATTTATTTCTGGTGATAGAAATTCATTTCTCGCTATAATATGGTTCGGATTCCACTATAAGTTGTAGGTCCCGTTGCTAAGTAGCCAGTTGGTTCTTAGCCACGTAAAATAAGTCTAATCCTTCGGGCCAGCCCTAGGAGAGCTGTTAATCAGTGGTCTGATAAAACTAAGGTATACTTAACCTCTCTCTCTCTCTCTCTCTCTCTCTCTCTCTCTCTCTCTCTCTCTCTCTCTCTCTCTCTCTCTCTCTCTCTCTCATTTTCCAACAGAAAAGACTTCTGTCAACTTACTTTTTTGAATAACGTATTATCATTAAAAAAACAAATTATATGAGTTCTCAAGCTCAAAATCTCCTTCATTCGGAGGTTTCGATACTCCATCCCTATGGAAAAACTTAACTGCTTTCTCAGATTGGAGTAGTTTGTCCTCTGTCGCAAATTACTTTCCCATCCTTTCTCTAAACCCGAAGCCTTCTTCGACCTCGATCCCCGTTAATGGATGAGTAATGGAAGAGGAGGAATAGAGACTCTAGGCCAAAGGCCAACCACTGGGACCTATGAGGCCATTCAGCGCTGAAAGGGAAATTTGAGAGTAGAAAAGTTTGAAAGGTGTAACAGGAGGAAAACCTCGCAGTTGAACTATGAAACAGTGTTAGGGGAGGGTGGATAGCAAGATGGTAGAGAGAATATGAATGGAGGTACAGTAAGAGGAATGAAAGGGGTTGCCGCTAGGGGTCAAAGGGACGCTGCAAAGAACCTTAAGCAATGCCTACAGTGCACCGCATGATGCGCACTAACGGCGCTACCCCCCCTACGGCGAGCGGATGGGTAAATGGCCACGTGATTATTTAAAAGTCTCAACCTTCTGGCGTTCACTCTGTCAACCTGTCATGGTGTAAAGAGACATACAAGAATTAATTAAATATTATGTTATCAAGTACAAAAGTAACGATAGAAAATTCAGGCATAAAATCTCTCAACTCTAGCATGGTAGCATGAAATAATATTTACTGCATGCACCTGTGTTCGCTTCCGGTCGAGAAAAAAAACTACGTTCAAGGTTATTTAGGATCCTGTGTGCCATTGTTCATAATTTATGTTTATATATATATATATATATATATATATATATATATATATATATATATATATGTATATATATATATATATATATATATATATATATATATATATATATCTATATATATATATATCTATATACATATATGTATATATATCTATATGTATATATATATATATGTACATATCTATATACACACACATATATATATATATATATATATATATATATATATATATATATATATATATATATATATATATATATATATATTCTATTACGAACTGAAATGAAAGAAAAGGGAATACAAAGATGTGAATAATGAAAATCTAATAGGAACGGGAACAGAGGTAAAGACACGTTTAACACAGACTCCTCATTCGTGTGTTAAGCACTCAAGGTTTAAATCCCGATCCCATCGATAAGCCGCCGTCTAGACGAAATAATTCATTTTATCTTTGAGAAAGGCGACGATACCGTAAGAATAGAACGGAATAAGACGTTTCCGGAGGAGAAGAGGAAGCGAGGAGCAATATTTCCATCAAATTTACTCCCCTTTTGATATCAGCATTCATTTTAGATGTTCGCAACTTGATCTGCTTAGATTCGAAGGCAGCCGCGCCGCTGTTGGAAGCTCTGGCTGGTATTGAGGAGACGGAAAATAAACTCTTACATCAGAGAGGCAAAGTTTCCTTTCAAACCCAGTCACTCACATGCAATGACTCGGAAGGAAAATCGTTGCTCTCTGTACCGAAACAGAGAGAGAGAGAGAGAGAGAGAGAGAGAGAGAGAGAGAGAGAGAGAGAGAGAGAGAGAGAGAACTGTGCTGGAGATATGCCTGTTATTTCAAATTTTTCAAACTCAAAAACAGAAAAAGAATTATTAGGAAACCAAAAAGCGGAAGTGTGAAATCTTTTTTTTTTTTTATATATAATTTTCTTATGGCATTTCAAGATAATTTTTCATTTTCCAAGACGGCAATTGCTTTTACAAAACGTGACCGGTATTTATATTTTAACGTCTTTTTTTGTTGATCGATAGCAACTTACATTCAGACGCTTAGTTCTCTCTCTCTCTCTCTCTCTCTCTCTCTCTCTCCATAGTTATGACCTTTTTTATACTGTCTCCTTTTCTACTTACAACATGTTCTCTCTCTCGCTCTCTTTTTTTATGTAAGACTTTGTCAAACAGAAAGATACGTTTATGCATGTATTTATACATTATATATATATTCATATATATATATATATATATATATATATATATATATATATATATATATATATATATATATATATATATATATATATATATATATATATATATATATTTATTTATATATATACATTATATATATATATATATATATATATATATATATATATATATATATATATATATATATATATATATGCATATATATATGTATATATATATGCATATATATATATGTATATACTGTATATATAATTTGTTTTATGTGGTGGAAAGATTGATCCACTTATTTTGCAGTGCGATAGTCAAATGCAACTAACATTACTGTTTGATTCATAAAAGACAAAGATTGAATAGTGTATACATGGAAAATTTCAAGATTCAGGATGACAAATATTATTCGTACTTAGAACAAGAAAAAAATTACAATCTACCAAAGTGTGACTTACTTCAGGCCATTTACGAAGCAAAGGAATTCTAAAGAATGCAGATCTGACGTGACATTTATTATGACCCATAAAGAGCACCACTCTGAATCGTTAATACCCTTAACGGGAGCCGTTCAAAGGAGTGACATAACAAAGGATATAAATTTCAAAGGAGTGATAACCATCAAACCAATATTTAAAATATGTTAACAATTCGGTGGTTCTAGTCTTTTAAATGAAATCTAAATAATTTGATATGTAATTCTAATAGCCACAATGCCCTCTTAACTTCTCGAATTCTTCGCGCTTTTTTGGATATGCTTGTAACTAAAAAGCCGTAAGATCCAAACGCAAGAAATTGAGGAGATTTTGATGCCCGGTCGCGGGAAACGAACCCGCGTCACCTCCTTGTGATTATCGTGACGCGGGTTCGTTTCCCGCGATCGGGCATCAAAGTCTCTTCAGTTTCTTGCGTTTGGATCATACGGCTTTGTAGTTACAAGCATATCCAAAAAAGCGCGAAGAATTCGAGAAGTTAAGAGGGCATTGTGGCTATTAAAATTACATATGTGTCTAGTGAAAAGTGACCAGTAGATTCTACATTTAATAATATTTATGATTTTTGGTTACTTTGTCACTTCATCCGTATGTCACTCCAATAAAATGTCACTCCTTCGATACAAACCCGCTTTAGCATAATGTCATGCCTAGTAATATAAGGAATAATAATACATCAGATGGAAGAAGGAGAGAACATTTAAAAATCCCTTTACAATACTACGAAAACAACTATGATATATTAACACTTACAGCAATCAAGAATTAACGGTATGAAGTTTCACACCTCGACCAGAGACCCCTAATCGTCCAGCGAGAGACGCGATTTTATTGCCTCGTTATGCTGAAGCTGATTCAGCTTATTTTTTAAGATCTGTTTTCAAAGGGAAGACATTGTGGGAATGTTTGAAATTTTCCAGAAGAGTCTACGATCGCTGTGCCTGATCGTCAAGCATGCGGGGAGAGAGAGAGAGAGAGAGAGAGAGAGAGAGAGAGAGAGAGAGAGAGAGAGAGAGAGAGAGAGAGAGATGAAGATAACAGCATAGGTAAGGGAAGTGCGAAAAGAATAATATCTAAGTGAATTGAAAATGTGACACAGCCATGAATCCCAATGCATTCCAGATTAGTATAAAGCAACGAAGAGAGAGAGAGAGAGAGAGAGAGAGAGAGAGAGAGAGAGAGAGAGAGAGAGAGAGAGAGAGAGAGGTCTTCCATACTCACTTCACTGACCTAACTTCTCTACCAGAAAATAAGTTTAAAATAAATCTAATTTTACTCACTGAAACAATTGGGAATTTTGAACAAATGCCACTGAATATATAGAAAATAACTAATGATGTTTGAAACAACTCTTGACATGCGTAACGCATCCAATGATTCGGTTGTCTTTCAATAGTGCAACAACGTTGATATCTATCTAAATATGTAAAAATGAAGCTCTCGGCTGAAAAATGAATAATGACAGATATTTGCCAATAACAGCG
>NC_089760.1:10097500-10132500 GCF_040412425.1 Macrobrachium rosenbergii | reverse complement strand
AACAATCATTTCTGGTAATACACACGTGTCCTTTATACTCACAAATAAAAGTCCCCAAATGCCTCTTCATATCGAATGTACTTCACCCTGGGAATGATTCACAAGTAGAGAAAATTATGCATGATAGATGAATCTGCCCCGACGAGATTCAAACTTGTATCTTTAAGGTTTCATACATGTGTGAAATGTCTGCCCCGACGGGATTCAAACTTGTATCTTTAAGGTTTGATACATGTGTGAAATGGATTTGTCCATTCGGCAGTCCTTTACATATGCTAGTCTACCTCAGATTCTGTTCTCGGAATCGACATCAAATTTTCTTTACCATTATCAAAGATTGCTACATTTGCAACACTTGGCCTCTATAAAATTTTATCACTGATGCTTTTCACAGTGACACAGGATCTTCCATATCAAAACCTTTATTTGTATAAAGCAATCTGTTACTGTTTTAAACCACCATTTATCTACTATACTAAAATAAAAAAAATAAACAAATAAATAAATACGTGTATTGGGAAAACTCCCCTTTTTTTTTTCATTTGCCGACGCAAGATGCAGGTGTCATTCTCCTTTGAGTCGCCAGACATGATATTGGCAGGTGTCCATAATATATGATTCAATGCGAACTCGAGGGAGGAAACCTTGACAAGTGTGCCAAGAAAATGAAAAACAGAAGCTCCTAAATGAAAAATATGTTAGATACCGAGAAGGTTAAAGGTCATAACTTTTCCAGAAACGAAGTCCGATGATCCGTTTATTTTAAAGACGGTGATCAATATACTGTGTGTATATATATATATATATATATATATATATATATATATATATATATATATATATATATATATATATATATATATATATATATATATATATATATATATATATATATATATATATATATACATATACAGTATATGTATATATATATATATATATATATATATATATATATATATATATATATATATATATATATATATTTAAGCTTGTGGATTTCATAGTTTTTCGTGAATGCAAAACTTTTCCTATTATTATTTCATGTCCTTTTATTCGTTTTTTCTTCCATCCATACTTCTTCTTCCTGGAACATCAAGGTCTCTGTTTCGTTTACTCACTCCTTGTCTGTTATATGTTTTCTGTAAAAGAAAACTACTGTGCCTGCTTTGTCTGTCCGTTCGCACTTTTTTCTGTCCGCCCTCAGATCTTAAAAACTACTGAGGCTAGAGGGCTGCAAATTGATATGTTGATCACCCAATCATCCTCCAATCATCAAACATACGAAATTGTAGCCCTCTGGCCTCAGTTTTTATTTTATTTAAGGTTTAAGTTAGCCATAAACGTGCATCTGGCAACGATATAGGACAAGCCATCACCGGGCCGTGGTTGAAAATTCATGGGCCCCGGCTCATACAGCATCATGCCGAGACCAACTAAAGATAGGTCTATTTTCGGTGACCTTGATTATACGCTGTACAGAAAACTCGATTGCTCTGAAGAAACTTTGGCGTATATTTTACTTGTTTTTTTTTTCTCTCTCATTTGACCTTAACACTATCTTTACAATGCGCGGCAGCTTTTGGCTGCATTTCAAAACGGTATTGAACATCGTGTGTTTGAGTGCTTGGTTCTTTTCTTGATTTCCCAAATGACAGTATTTTTTTTTTCCTCATATTCTTCATCTGCATTGTGTATGTACTGCATTCGTTTTGACCTGAAACATGACAGAGGCCAAGAGGAGAGTATGAATATTAAAAAATAAACAAATATTCAGGGCAGACTCAATTATAAAATTAATTCTTTTCGCCTTTGCTTTTCCGCTCTGACTTTCCGAAATTTGTATAAATGGTGTATGAAATATGTTTTAGTGTATTACATATAAATTAAAAAAAATGAAATATTGCATGTGTGAACATTTCAGTACAAAGATGACAAAAATAAACGCACAGAGAAAACAAGTTACCAAAGGTTATACTTTGTGAAAATGGATTTTCATTTTGCCTGAAAAGATACGAAGTTAATGCATTACTTCAAGAAAAATAAACTGTGTACTAATTTACGATGCCTTGAAAATATGCTCTAGGTAAGATTACTCATCCATTATTTACTGGTTACCATAGATAATACTAAATATGGATTTCTTGTTACACTATCATTCCTTTCTTTAAACGGCATCCTCTCTCTCTCTCTCTCTCTCTCTCTCTCTCTCTCTCTCTCTCTCTCTCTCTCTCTTATATATATATATATATATATATATATATTTATATATATATATATATATATATATATATATATATATATATATATATATTTTTACAGTATATATATGTATGTATATATATATACTTTTACATAAATATATATATATATATATATATATATATATATATATATATATATATATATTATGTATATATATATATATATGTGTGTGTATATGTAAATAATATTATATATATATATATATATATATATATATATATATATATATATATATATATATATATATATATATATATATATATATATATATATATAATATACACCATGTCTTTAAGCAATGAAAATTTTGTGGGACGCGTATTCTATGGAAAACCGGTTAAAATATTTCCTATGCATCAAGTTGCTGTCCTTTTCATAAATATGCTTGTTATTTCTTCTCATAAAATAAGACGCGTAATATACGCGTGTCCACAAGCAGCAAGAAGTCCAATTTTAATGAATTTTGCGTACAGTCATTTATCATGATGGTCATAAAAATATTCTTTTTGTTTGACGTGTTGTTTAAAACAGTTCGTTTAAATGAGAAATTGGACAGGTCCCTCAAAACCTCATTCATTTATATTCCTGTTTTAGAAAGTAAGAAAGCTTTGTCAAATTACAAAATAATTATAATTTTTTTTTTTTTTTTTTTTTTTTTTTTTGCTTGGAGAATGGCATGATCACGTGAGGTCTCATACCCGGTGAATTACGTTTCTCATGTCATCGATTGCGGACTTCTTTCAATACTAAATGCAGTGAGAGGGAGAACACCAGTTACTCATGTATTTAATTACGTTGTTACTTTCTCTCTCTCTCTCTCTCTCTCTCTCTCTCTCTCTCTCTCTCTCTCTCTCTCTCTCAAATCAGTGGTTTTGCTGGAGACGCTATCTTTCTCCCACACGAAAATCAGCCTCTTCTACAAGAGACTCTCTCTCTCTCTCTCTCTCTCTCTACATACATACATACATATATATACATATATATACATATATATATACATACATATATATATATATATATATATATATATATATTATATATATATATATATATATATATATATATATATATATATATATATATATATTATCATCGTAAATATGACCATGTTATCTGCCAACGAAAAGTGTGCAAGAGGGTAAACTAAAAATGTCTACAGCCTGTTTGTTGTGTTGGCGATAATTATTTTCCCTCCCATACGAGGGAAAAACGAAAACAGAAGGAATAGTCGAAGCCTTGTTATTTAAATGCATTCTATGGTAAACATTGCAAAAGAACGTTTCTGTACGTTATTCTGTTTTAACAGCATGCAAAATGTTTTGCGTTGATGCTTGTCAACGTTATTATTAAAAAATTTTAGAGCAATAAGCTTTACAAAAAAAATGTCACTGTAATTTTTTTTCTATATGAAAACCAGCGACATTTATTTCACTACAAAAAAATGTGCTGGTACCTAGGGGAGCCGATTTTAATAAATCTGCCTTACATTGCCTATTCATGGTTAGGTACAAAGCTTTCATTCATATCTACATTACACTCCTCTTATTTAAAACATTTGCATGCAAAAGAGAAGCGGGACAGCTGGCCTTTCAAAAAAAGGTACTCATTAATATTCATGTTTCACGAGATCGCGAAGCCTAGAAATGTTTGTCATTTGCTGTATAGCTATCTGACTGTTTTATCTCTCACGTGGTCGTTGCATGTTCGGGCGAGGCCTCGCAGCACTGAAAGTACTTTTTGGTACATCACTTTTTAACATTTAAAAATTATATGCAGGAAAATCTGTTCACAGGTCGAAGGACATTTGTCATTGCCGTTTTGGTTAAGGTTAAAGAAAGAGTTGGGGTGGGTATAATAGCGAACAGATACTCTGCATATTATTTTAGTTTAGTCCTATAGACTTCAGCCATGTTATTCCAAAACCCCTGAGAGAAATTTAGTGTTAGAAATTTAGTGTTTCGTCACTCGCACTCATAGTTTCCAAATTATGAAATTATGTCCATGATTCCTATTCATGCCTGCTGGAATTTTATGCACAACAGCTATCGTGAAGATAAGTAGAAAATAATTACAAAAGGAAAAGGAATGTTAAAGCAAAATCAAGTGATAATTATGATGAAAAAAGTGGGCATAAAAATAAGTTATTCATAGCAGCATCATGACACTGAATAGATAAAGCAGTGTATAGAAATAAGGTTAATTAATGAAGCACAATAATCACCACTCTTAGTCAGGTGAATTTAAAAGCTGAATAGAAGTAAAGATGTTTTCCACTATGTAACCTGTACACCTAGAAAAGGCAGAGCTTAAAACCATGTCAACGCATGCAATTACTCCCGTGTTTTTATAAAGAAAAATGTTCTCATTGCATAAATTATAACTACAGTTGAGAATGACCAGAAAACACTAAATTGTAAGCAAAGTACTTGGCTGAAATACTAACGGGTGAACAGTATTCCAAAAATGATTGGACCAAACATCAGAGACTGGATTACGGTAACAGCTCCATCTTCGAAGACAAAAAAAAAAAAAAAAAAAAAAAAAAAACTAAGAGTGCTACCTATCAGCTGAAAGTATCTCATGATATGTTTTGAATGTACTTAAATATAAGTTTTAAGTAGAAACCAAAACGAAGTTTTACAATATAACAACCAAAAAATTAAGCCACTTTCATTAAATTCCTGCAAATCAAGTAACCAAAGACTGCTAGCTTTAGCCTATTGTTTAAAAATAACTAAAGCTAGAGTCGGGAATACTGATTTAGAGCGGACGAATGGGATTCGTAAAATTTGAAAAAAAAAATCTACATTAACTCTGTTACCTGCAACCTAAAATATTCTTCCAGTAATACATCATTAAAAGCATATCAAGAACAAAGTAATCATACAATGTTGGGTGTCGTTACATGGTGACATTAAAGAAAAACTGACCAATATTTGATATATAATTTCATTTATTGCATGATTTATGACAATAAAAATGTAACTATTAGTCAAATTTTCATTAATCATGGCGATAACTGGAGAAGGGGATTGAAATACATACACGAGCATACGTTATATATATATATATATATATATATATATATATATATATATATATATATATATATATATATTATATATATATATATATATATATATATATATATATATATATATATATATATATATTTATATCTATATATATATATATATATATATATATATATATATATATATATATATATATATATATATTTATATATATATATATATATATATATATATATATATATATATATATATATATATATATATATATATATATATATATATATATATATATATATATATATATATATATATATATATAATACACACACATGGGTGAGAATACGTGTGTATGCATTCAAAGCAGGAACTAGGCTGCACTTGTTACTGTTGAGTCGATAACTGTGTTTGTAATTTTATTGTTGAGTCACTGAATATATTGCATTTCTTTTCTTATTAAATTCTTATTACAGTTCCACCAAACCGTATATGGTGCCTCTACAGAGTCACTCTGGCTGTCTAGCGAAAATTTTTGAAGCCCATTCTTTACTTGTAATTGGGACGGGAGATGGTGGAAAATCCAAGTCCAGTCTTATGAACACAACATAACAACCTCCCGCAACTTGTTTCTCGAGCCCTAGTGACCCACCTCTCTCTGCCCGTCTTCTGAACACCTTAATTTACCAACCTGCCACAAGTTGTTTCTTAAGCCCTAGTGACCCACCTCTCTCTGCCGATCTTATGAACACCTTAATTTACCCAAGGTCTGTAGAGATACAAGGTCAGCCCATCTTCGTTCCAAAACTGACCACGCTCTGCGCAGGCTGTTTTTGTGACGTCACGCGCTACTTTCTCCCGCAACTTGTTTCTCGAACCCCAGTGACCCATATCTCTCTGCCGGTCACCTTTTGTCCAAGTCGAGCTGAAAGTCCATGGCATTATAATTGCATCGTTGTTAGCACAACGTGTCAAGCTACGTCCTAGTTCACCTTCACCTTCACTGTTCACAATCATCATCCCTTCTTTATTCATTTCACTATGACTGTCCAGGATGAACCAATTCTGAAAAAAGTTACGTTAGATCTAGTGCTTCTGATTGTGCTCTTATAGCCCAACCATGGCTTTTATGAGGCGGCGTCATTGGCATCGGAATTCATTTATATGACTTCCCGTTAAGAGCAATCGTAAGTATTTCTTAGCCAGCTGATAGAGACTTTTCAATCGTTCTCAATGACCAAATTCGTTTCCATTTATTTTTTCGGTTTCTTTTCAAATCATGCAGATCTGTAAGTGACTATAACATATATATATATATATATATATATATATATATATATATATATATATATATATATATATATATATATATATATATATATATATATATATATATATATATATATATATATATATATATAGACTGATTAACGATGTTTAGCAAGGAGGGGTCTGGCCAGTGAACAAGTCGTGGGCATAGCAACCTCATTTTAAGATTCTTCGTTAAAACCGGAAGAGCCGACTTTTCTCCAGCCACTCCATCTACAGGGAAATAGCAGTATGATATATATATATATATATATATATATATATATATATATATTTATGTATATTTATATATATGCCCCTTTGTTCGTGTATGTGTGTTTCTACTTGAGCAACGCCGCTTTAAACAATTTCTTTCACAACAAAACAAGGAAATGCATTTATACTGATTACGCTTCATAGGTGGCTTTCTCGTATATTTGAATCGCCTCCCTTTGAACCGTTCTAGTGTGAAAGGATGAGTGATTTTCCCCATTAGTTAAATAATATGTGAATGTTGCGCCCGTTCCAATTCTCTCTCTCTCTCTCTCTCTCTCTCTCTCTCTCTCTCTCTCTCTCTCTCTCTCTCACAGATGCAACCGCACATATTTCTATTTCTCCTATTTTTCTGTTGTTAAAATTAGCCACAGCAAAGTGATGGCTTTATTCATTATATATTCCGGAGAACATTATTTAGTGTGATATTTATCTAAAACGGGTATTATGTTGTTTTCCTCCTTCGTGCAACATGATTGCATAAAGTTTTGGATAGTTTTCATGTAAAATTTCAATTCTTAAGATTGTCTCTGGAATGAAGTTTTTCTGTCGAAATCCTAGTTTATTGCTTACTCTGTCCTTTCCCTAATTCCTATTACTCTAAATAATAATTAGTGTAGTCAACTTTTTAAAATGTATTGATAAAACAGGCATTAAAAACTAAATTACTAATCAGTATCGATGAAATAAGGAACGCATATCATTCATCCATCTATTTCCTTCACATGAAATATAAATAATAGAAGTTCTTTCTTTACGCAAATCCTTAAAATTGTTTCATAGGGATTAAATAATCATAAGATGGTTTAAATGTAGTCAGTGTAAGTATATGACGAGTTGTGTATAGCTTTCAGGATGTTTTCAGTGAATTTCAGTGTTGTTCATTCAGACATTCCATTTGTGAATAACTTATACCAGTTCGAATTTGTATATTTCTTTTCCGTGCTCTTAATTTAGTAGAGATAATATAAATGTTTAAAGAACATGGCATATATTATTATTTCATCTTGGCAAATAATTTTTGTAACAAATACTTGTTAGTTTTTTGTAAGAAAATATGCAGCTCTAATAGTGTTAAATATTGCAATCGTCTGCATGTGTAGATACATTACGAAACTCTATGTTAATAGATTTCTTCATATGCAGAATCATCGGCCCGAGTAGTTACGTTGTATATGGATAATTATCCTTTAGATATAACAATGGGAGCTCCGAAACCATTTACTTAACAAAATACGAGGAAAATCACATGTTCATTCATCAGATGTGACGATAGTTTGTTTGTCAAAGGAAACTCTATTACTCAGAGATTCTCACTAGTATTATTATCGTTAAAATTCTAATCAGTCTCACTTCTTTCTTTTATTAGTAAGTTATTGATGTATGGATCATCCAAACGTAAAACATAAAAAAATTGCATATGTTTCAGTTACAGAGTATCATTTTTTTTCAAATTGTGATAATTAGTTTTTCAAAGTCTTGTAAGCATGTAGGTAAGTGAATAAGCAAGACGTATACTAAAAGAACATTTACAATAATAATTACGATGATAAATCCAGATGATATAAAATTGGTGGGAATTTCTTTCAGATTTGTTTTCCCTACGAAGGCTTTGGTAACTACGAATATTCTCTTATTCTATAAAGATTCTACTCTTGAATAATTCTCGCCATAATGGGTAAAACAAACTTTCCTTCAAGTGAAATAATGAGATGATGCAATACGAAGCTGAATGTGGGACTGCTGGGTTGAGCATTTCGTGTAAGGTACTGTCTTTGAAAGTAAAAGGTTCCAACTGTTAATTAAATAATTATTTATTTATGTGTATATACTTACGTGCGAGTGTATGCCCTTTGGCTTGTTCCTGTTCATTTTAGGGCCCCTTAAGATTGTCATGACAAAACCTATTAAAAATACTCTCTGACAATAACATTTATTTTCAATGTAGCACTAATCTCTTCCTCATTACATATGCTGTGCAATAATCGAAAACATCTCTCGTTGATTAAGCTGAAAGTGTACCCTCCTAAGCGAGTGGTTCGAACAATCATTGCATGCAAATACCTATGGATTTTCTCAACGCCAGTTGGAAGCCTTTCCCTGTGCATTGCCTTTGTAAATTGGATTCTCTCTATTTTCTTCCATTACATCCCCTAAATCCACTCTTTCTTGTTCAGCGTTTCATCTTAGTCATTTATTCCTATAATTCATTCATTTGAATGACTTCTCTGAATGCGATACTCTTGTGTATCACGCATTAACTGTAATACTCGTTCTAATGATTTTAACATTATAATTTTTCATATTGCAAATATAATTTTGTAATTAATCTCCAGCGTTACCCATTGTTAGAATTCTAGATTATACCTGACCAGTTCACCGGGTGATTAGCAGGATTAGTTAATGTCCCTCACTCAGACCAATATTTAGGAAACCTTATTTTCTTTGCTAGGAAACTATTTTTGGTATATCGCTGGAAAACTGAACCCTAGAACTTCTGGTTGGTCTCCTTCTGTAGCAATAACTATCTTTTAATTGATTTTACGTTCTCGTTGAAGAAAAAAGATAAAAATATAGATGGGCAGATAAAGTGAAATGGAACAGGTGAAAGAGGGAAATTACTTTTTGAAACGTTTTTCCTCTTAGAATCTCGTTAGTTTTCCTCGTGAAAATTTTCCTTATCCTTAAAAAGTTCCATTTCCTCTCTCTCCTTCTGTTTCATCGTTTAATTCGTTGATGTATAAGCAATACCTTCTATGTTATATTGGTGAAAAGTCACTGAGATAGAAATTAATTTAAACAGTAGGGTAATTGAAGAAGCTATTTTTTTTTTTTTGTTCGGCTTAGGAAATGAGTAGAACTTTACTTTTCTAAGGAGTATTATTTTAAATCGAGGTAAGATCACAATTATGATTATGTGAACCAAAAGGTGATATATGTTTAGAGGTTTTTCTTAAGATAGTAACCGTCATAGTGAATGTAATTTCTCTCCATGGGTACGCTACTCTGTATAGTTTTGTTATATATGGCACTAATGAGAAAACGCTTTTTCTCTTTCTTTGAGATTAATTACTGTATGTTTTTTTATATAATATTCTTCGAGCGATATGAAAAATGAAAATAATAGTTAAAAGACCTTAACCATTACATATAAAATTTTGATGTGATAAAGCCATTGTGAACAGAGATCTAACATTTCTGTATCAATGATTAGCTACTCTGTTATTCTTATCCATGCAAGTGTTTATTTCGAGTGAAAATTTATGCCTTAAAATATATGGTTATTCGTTTATGGATAGCCGTAGGGTTTTAGCATACAGATTATCTAGCTATTTATCTACAGACAATTGTATAGACAATTTATCGGGAATCTTTGTTGCAATATCATTCGCCTAAAAAATTTTGAGAAGAATGGGTCCATAATGGACGTTGATTTATAAAAAGACAGACGGTGTACTTTTTGGGAGCTAAGTTCCAAGAAATGTACTTTAAATGGTCAAAAGTAAAACTAATA
Source organism: Macrobrachium rosenbergii (assembly GCF_040412425.1). NCBI lineage: Eukaryota > Metazoa > Arthropoda > Malacostraca > Decapoda > Palaemonidae > Macrobrachium > Macrobrachium rosenbergii. The sequence goes on along the minus strand of NC_089760.1, from coordinate 10,122,111 downwards.
TGAAAGCTGTAAGCATGGTAGTCATAAAGGAATATAGGGAAGGAAGTTCTAATGATTTAATAAAAAAAAATAAAATAAAATAACAGCTTTGTTAAATTATGACGGATTCAAAATCACGGTTTTTTCGTCTAGTTTTATTTATTGTATAAGGGAAACAGAGTCGGAGAGTGGACATGTTTCAAGGTGTTCATGTTAGAAAAAATGTCTACCTTACCCCAAAGACCTAAGACAGAGAAGTGTAAAATGTTTTTCTAACCAGGAGCTTACTAGTATTTATGCTATAAACTCTTAGTTTCACTACCGAAACCAGGTTTAGCCTCCAGATTCGATAGCCAAAGCACCATCTCAGTAATATGTCACTGGTGTCCCCCAGTAAAACGTCTTGGTGGCATGCTTGACCCTACTACCTTAACTACATCTTAACTTGTGTGGCATATCAAAAGTAGGTCAGTTCCCAGGAATAGATCAGGTGCCTCATCGTATGGGTTAAGTATCTTCTCAAAGTTTGGCCTAATGGTGCTTTTGTGTCTCAGCCCGCTATGGTGTCTTCCTGAAGACAGCAGTCATCTCAACTTTCAGGACCTACACTTAAACTGTTCTACATTTAGCCTCTGGCACTCAGGGACCGCATTCCCGAGGCTGATGGACAACATTCTCGAAGACCTCCCTTCTATGTTTCTGTTTCAACAATGACATCCTCCTCTTCTCCTCCTCCTCTTCTCCGGAAATCAGGAAGACCAACAAAAAACACGCGGTAGCCACACTATCCCTCCTTCATAACGACATGGTGGTCCACCACGACAAATTCATCATCGTGCCCTCTTTGAATTCCAGGGTCATCATGTCTCAGCAAATGGGGTGGGTCTGCCCTCTACCCTCAAAAGTATCAGCTGTCAAGAAATACCCAACTCCAACCCCAATAAAAAGGACTACAGCAGAGACATTATGACTCTCAGTTTGGGTCCAACCCAGCATGGTTCCTTCAAATTCATTAAAGACACCCTGGCCAATCTAACGTTTACAACAGATGCAAGTAATGTTACCCTTGGCATGATTATGGAACCGTCTGTCAATAGAACAACTTTACCTCTAGAGTTCTTTTACAGAAAACTAAGTACAACTGAGAAGAAATATAGCATCTTCAATAGAGAACCTCTTGACTGGCACCTATTTGCAGATACATCCCTCACCATCTTGACAGGCCATCAACCATTTGTCCAAACCGTAACCCAAAATTAGGATATGTACTTTTCCAACCAACATCAACTTTTGGCCACCACCAAATTTGGGTGTATCATATGACATATTCATGGCAAGAACAACTCTGTAGCAGACTTATTATCCAGAATATAAATCAACAGTCCAATTAGGGATGAATTATAATGAACTTACTGATGCCAAACCGTATTCAGTCTCATCCATGGACCCTCCCATCTAACAAGGAAAACTATGGCTAAATTAGTGAGACAGAAATGCATTTAACTTGAAGTATAGAGGAAGGTGACATCAATGTCCAGATAGTGTCTGAGCTCCTTAAAATGTATAATAACCCAACACAGAAGTTGGCATCAGTGAATTCTGGGAGCCCTTATGAAGGTTCGACCATCTCCATGCCGAAGTAGTAGGACCCCAATGCTATCCAGTGTGTTTAGATGCAACTTCACGTTAACAGGAAAATCAACACAATGGCTGGAGGAACACTTATGACAGAAGCAAAGGCAAGTGCCTGTACTGAGGCATTCTTCAATGCCTGGGTTAGTCGTTTTGTCATTCTCGATGACATAACATTTGACAGAATGCTGGTTTTAATCCGAGATGCTGGTCACCCTGGCTAAATTAATGGGATAAAATTCCATCTAACTATCTCAAAGCCACATTCATTGCCAGGTGGAACGGACCTAACTGGAGGTAACAACTCCTGGATCCTCCTTGGCCTGCACACCATCCCCAAATAAGGGACCAGTGCCTCTCCTTGTGTAACTGACATTTGAAAAAAACCATCTGAACCCCATCAACCAATCGAAGACCTGTCAAATTCATTTGAGAGTTCACTTTCATTCAAATCAGTGGTCTCATGTAACACCCCTGTCCAGATGCCCATACCCTATCATTGAATGCAACAAGCTAAAAACCTTTTCATCAACCTCTCCAAGTTTGAACATCAAATTCGTCCATCACATAAGATTGACCTTTGCAAGAACTCTTGCCATATGCATAACAACCGACACCTTATCAGCATCCTGGAAAGCTAAACATCCAGTAAACATGTGGAGTAGTTATGTATAGTAGGTAAATCTTATTATAATATACTGCTTGTATTACTGTTTTAGTACAGGCTATTTTTTATTGCAATTTAGTACGTAATTAGCATTCTGAAAGGTACTCATCTAGTACCAATATGGGGTGGTTGCATTATTCATGCTGTATCATTTATATTCTGTCTGCCATTTATATATACCTCCAGAGCATCATCAGCCTAGTAAGGATGTTGAATGGCAGCACATTCAGTTGTAAAAAGCTATTTTTATACACCATTTGTAAAATACTATGTTCTTTTTACTATGTTCTTTTGAGACCTGGTACTCTATCAGCATCCTGAACAGCTTCAGCTAAGTCAGGATTTGGAACAGTCGTATGCCCATCACCTTGTACATTCCTCTTTCTTTGTTACTTTTGAACCGAGAGCCTTATAAGCTCCGACTTTCGCTGATGAATAAGTCACTAGGTTCGATACCCATTCACAATATGTCCTCACAAAGTGTTCTCACAGTAACATGCTTATACGTCGCTCTCTTTCCTTGGCATATCCAAAGAAAGTCAGATCCCTGGACTGAATCACTAGGCTCCGGACTCCTGTGTGTATTTGGCCTTACAGTGGAGTGTTTGGGCAAAGGCTAACACACAGAAAAATGATTAGGAGCTGACTTCACCCCATTAACCTTTTGCATGGGATGGGAACACGAGCATAACGAAAAAAATCTGTGAAAAATAATTGTCCCTTGTTGGTCGGGCTGTATTCATCACATCAAAGAAAGGCTGCCCCCAATCTTTTCGGCAATACTTATTGCACCAAAAACGAAATGAAACTCAAGCAACTCTTAGGTTTATCAGAAAGTAATGTTTACTGTACAAGTCACTCCAGATTGTATTACAAAAGTACACCGATGCATTATCTCATCGCTAGATAAAATATCTTTTATACATCGATACTTTCTTTTCTTTTACCTCTCCTTTTTGGAAACTTCATTGGATACGATTCTGTATCATCATAGTTCATTTGAATTGCTCCTCTAAATACAAGCGTTCTGGTTAGATGTGTTTATTGAAATTCATATTAAAGTTTATTAAAATCTTTGCCTCACCCTGAGTTCCCTGTCATCCAGACAGCACTGTAGTCTCTGTAAATGTGCTTCATTTAGTACGGCATTTACTTGACTCTTATTTTTCACTTGCAATATCAGTTTAAAGAGGGAAACCCCGCAAATATGTATGCTATCTTCCAGTTGCAACAGTTGGTTGAAAATGACGTCAAGCACACAATACATTTAGCATGCATAAAGAGGCACTTAATTTTTTTCTTCAACCCAGTCCTAAAACGTTCACAAATTCTTGCTGACTATGTAATTCACTGAAGAATCACTGTTCTTTCCAAAATTACTAAGGTGTTCTAAAAGTAAAGTCAAGTTTATATTTATATAGTTTTTGTGTTTTTTTATTTAAAATCATTTGATCTTCTTATCTGGCTTAATTTTATTCGCTTGCCATCCAATTTATTACGTTTAAACTCAATTTTGTTATGAATGTGCATGAACTAATTTTTTTTTTAACTTTTAAACAAGTGTGATTATATTTCATTATCATTATCATTTCACGTCAAAGATTGACTTAACTTTGAACAATGCGATTATGCTACACACTTCGTACAATGGTTATATTTCATAAAATGAAATGTGCAAAATTCTAATACTCATCTAAGACTTATGGCTTCATGTCCTTAAATATTATCATTTTAGCAACTTTATCGTCAAAGTAGCCTTCGCAAGGCCATGACATGGCGACGTTATTTGCATAGGATACTGAGGTAACAATATTGTAACTTTCTGTTACGTTGAGTTATCAGGTATGTTCTTAGAAGTCGATTTCAGACCTCCCAAGAAAATTTTCTCTTGCGCTAAGCATTACTTAACAATGGGTAACTTCCGCTCTTTTATACCTTAACAAGTACATGTCTATGACGTCATAGTTGGTCATAAGAGGTTGATGGATGAAGACCTACTCAAACGTGAATTACAGAGTAGAGCATAAAAAAAAGAAACCCATAGTCTACCACACTGCTTTTTTTATTTTTAACTCGAACGCTTGTAATTAAACTAGTGAACACTAATATCATTAATTTAAACATGAAATTTTATTTTCTCATTTTTTTTTTTTCTTCCAAAGTACAAAATATATCAGGATTTTAACATTGATCTAATGCTTCATCGATCAATAATAATAATATATTAAGTGATAACAGGAAAATTATCAGGAAATCATCATTTTGTCTAAAGACATGAAATTATACTTGTTAGTGACCACACCTTTAACGTTCTCTTTAGGAAAAATGTATTCGGGCAAAAATCTGAAAGTAATCCATATCAGAAGACCAACTGTTAAATTAAACCTGCAGTGAATTTTCTCATGGAAAGATGTAATTCTTCCTATATATCACCTTTTACTTTGTGCTCAGTCTGCTGTTAGAATTTTCTGCACTTCCTTTCATTATATTCCCAGAAATACCCAGTTTTTCACCGTTATAACCCTGGGTTCCGTCGTAATGCTATTCAGGCAAATGAAAATTTTGAATGTGATGGTTATATTGAGACCAACATTTATTGCAACTCTATTTTTCTATATTCACATACCTTTCATTTTCCTAATCCCTTTTCACTCAGACATCATTGTCTCGTAAAGTTCCTGAGTTCCCTTTCATGAAAGCTCCAGATTCGGCTTTATGAAGACATGGATTGATCAGCAAGCTCAGTAAATGTCCTTCATTCGGTTCAGCGTCCATTCGACCTTACCTAGACCCGGCGCAAAGGATTCTTGGAATGTCATTTGGGAACCGAATCCTGGCAAATCTATTTAGTCTCCCTCAATACCATTGAATATTTCCCACTGCCTTCAGGCACGCATAGGGGAATAAGGAAGTATGGAGAGATTTTTTTTTTTTTTAGAACTTCATTCGGAAATTATCATGTTTAATAGGGAAATAAGGAAGTAGGGAGAGATTTTTGTTGAAAATTTCGTTCGGAAATTATCATGCACTCACAGGGGAATAAGGAAGTAGGGGGAGATTTTTGTTGATAATTTCATTTGGAAATTATCATGCATAATAGGGAAATAAGGAAGTAGGGAGAGTTTTTTTATAATTTCATTCCGAAATTATCATGTCTAATAGGGAAATAAGGAAGGAGGGAGAGATTTTTGTTGAAAATTTCATTCGGAAATTATCATGCTCACATAGGAGAATAAGGAAGTAGGGGGAGATTTTTGTTGATAATTTCATTTGGAAATTATCATGAACACACATTGGGGAATAAGGAAGTAAGGAGAGATTTTTGCTGATAATTTCATTCGGAAATTATCATGCATAATAGGGAAATAAGGAAGTAGGGAGAGATTTTTGTTGATAATTTCATTCGGAAATTATCATGCACACATAAGGGAATAAGGAAGTAGGGAGATATTTTTGTTGATAATTTCACTCGGAAATTATCATGCACACATAAGGGAACACAGAAGTAGGGAGAGATTTTTGTTGATAATTTCATTCGGAAAATGAAAGGTATGTGAATATAGAAAAATAAAATTACAATATGTTGTTTTAGATATAACCATTACATTGCAGATTTTCACTTAACTGAATAACATTACGACTGAATCCAGACTTATAACGGTGAAAAAGAACGAGTATTTTGGGGAATATAATGAAAGGAAATATAGAAAATTCGAACAGCAGACTGAGCACAAAGGAAAAGATGATATATGAGAAAATAAACTTTCCATGACAAAATTCATCGGAGTTTTAATGCAATAGTTGCTATTCTTAGATGGATTGCTCGTCTAAAGCTATCGTTGCAGACAGCTTTCATGCTTTATTATGTAGAAAATTCGAAGACTTTTTGTTTAACCTTATGTTTTGCCATTCTCACTTTATTTGGTCTGAAGCTGAAGTGATGTTCCAAAATTTGAGAGAGATTTACTTTTACAATTTATTATTTTTTTAGATTATTAAATTGCCATTCTTTCTTAGTTTTATTTTCTGATTTCCGTTGGAAAATAAATCTACTAGATTATCAGTTTCATATATTTAAAATTCTGCATATCTGTTTGGGAACTTTTATACACATTAAATGCATAAAAGATATAAACTATTTTTGAGTAATCTCCTCTCAGAAGCCATGAATTTTTCTCAATGCACAGATTCGGCTCAGTTTGAATAGTGTATTCATGCTAGGCGTTTTACTCTTTACCTGTAAATTAATTTCTTCTTAAAATATAAAACCGAAACTCAGAAAAAAAAAATTCAAATGCACACACATATCTCTTTAAAAGTATATAATTTAAAAAAAAATAATATATATATATATATATATATATATATATATATATATATATATATATATATATATATATATATATATATATATATATATATATATATATATATATATATATATATATATATATATATATATATTATATACATATTTATATACATATATATATATACATATATACATACATATATATACTTATATACATACATACATACATACATACATACATACATACATACATACATACATACATACATTGTTATACATACATACATATATATATATATATATATATATATATATATATATATATATATATATATATATATATATATATCTGTATATATGGGAATCGCATACCGCTGGCGTATTTTTGTACTGCTCCAAGACGACAATTCCTGGAAAAGTTAGCTGAGAAAAATATTGCTAAGAATAGAACAGGAGACTTTCTCGATACTGCACAAGGGGGGTTTATCAGGGCAGGATAAAAATGCTGCAATAGAGTATTTTCGACTACCAAACATAATATCGCGCGTAAAATATTGATAAAAAGTCTGTCGGTTTCGGAAATTATGTTATGATGAGTATTATATGTACAAACTGGTGAAAATCATCAGTGTTAGTTTTTCGTACATAAAATAGGTGGAATCATCAGAATTTATTGTTTTCTGTTTATAAGTGAAATTACTGGTTCTCAGTGTGTAAGATATGTGAAATTATTTTCCCATACTGTATATAAAATAAGGTAAATTATTGTTTCCCCGCGAATAAGATAAGGGAAATTATTGTTTTTCCCGTATATAAAATAAGTGAAATTATTGTTTTTCCCGTATATAAAATAAGTGAAATTATTGTTTTCCCGTATGTAAAATAAGTGAAATTGTTGTTTTCCTGTATGTAAAATAAGTGAGCTCATTCGTGTTTAAGACAAGCCTTCATGATATGAGCTCATTTGATGAGGACCATTACGAATATATAATCGTAACGAAAGTTAAGGTCGGTAACTGCGACGGCTTTCTCACTCGAGGAAGGTTAACCTCTTCATTATCTCTGGTAATGGTGGAACAAAGGGAGAGTGAACTTTTTGGTCTCTGCCTCAAAAGTTATACCTCATAACTTTCTGATTGCTCATTTAAGGGGGTTAAAAATCAAAGAAACTCCTTGGGGGAAAAAGTTATTTGTGGTACATATTGATCCTTTTTACCTGTCTTTTAGAGGTATATTGTAGTGAGATACTTCATATGTAACCTCTCGTGGGCTTTCATTACGAAACGCCAAAAAAGAATGAAACTTAGAAAGAAATGAAACTTATAGGGGCAATATTCACACAGAGGAGACTGCAACATTCCATGACGATTTTCGATGGTAATCTTCTTGAGGAAAATTTAAGATGTCTATCACTATCTAAAATTATTTGCGTATCTGGTCCGTTTGGTTTTTACTCAGTTCTATTTTTTCCTTGCGTAAGTGTTATAGAGATCCTTCTAAACTGAATATCAACGCTTGTGAGAAATGAAAGCTCAGGGAGATTCATCAGAGCTAAGAATCTGCTCAAAAGACATCATGCATATACATAATTTATCAAAAGACATCATGCATATATTTGCATAATTTATCAAAAGACGTCATGCATATATTTACATAATTTATCAAATGACATCATGCATATATTTACATAATTTATCAAGAAGCATCATGCATGTATTTTCATAATTTATCAAAAGACATCATGCATATATTTGCATTTATCAAAAGACATCATGCATATATTTGCATAATTTATCAAAAGACATCGTGCATATATTTACATAATTTATCAAAAGACATCATGCATATATTTACATAATTTATCAAAAGACATCATGCATATATTTGCATAATTTATCAAAAGACATCGTGCATATATTTACATAATTTATCAAAAGACATCATGCATATTTTTACATAATTTATCAAAAGACATCATGCATGTATTTGCATAATTTATCAAAAGACGTCATGCATATATTTACATAATTTATCAAAAGACATCATGCATATATTTACATAATTTATCAAAATACATCGTGCATATATTTTCATAGTTTATCAAAAGACATCATGCATATATTTACATAATTTATCAAAAGACGTCATGCATATATTTACATAATTTATCTAAAGACATCATGCATATATTTTCATAATTTATCAAAAGACATCATGCATATATTTACATAATTTATCAAAAGATATCATGCATATATTTACATAATTTATCAAAGGACATCATGCATATATTTACATAATTTATCAAAAGACATCATGCATATATTGACATAATTTATCAAAAGACATGATGTCATGAATGGAAAATATCTGTTTAAGCTTATATGAATAAGGTTCATGACTTGAAATGATAAAATAAGTACTGAGCCTCAACGAATGGATGTTATGAATCATAATGCCCTGTATTTAAGTCATTTAATAAGATGTTGAAAAATAAACGGCATAACCAAGCTCAAGAAAGTAAAAACAAGAGAAGTCTGAAAATGAGTTCGTATTCTGTCATTGATTTAATTTTTTTTCAAGTGATAGAATAATATTGTAACTGAATCCAAAAAAAGAAAAATATGGTGTTTCATGTTATTTGTATGGATTTTGGAAACTGAGAGACGTCAAACATATACATATAAATTCTTGCTAAATGAATTAATGCAGTTGCACGCTACTACACAATACCTTTTAAGCCAGGGATTCACCAAAATATATTTCTATGCATTTCATACAATATCCTGTACAAAATGGACCATTAAACATATTGTGTTTGGAAAATGCCAGTTTCTAAGTTAACAGAATCAGTAAGTTAAGTCATTCAAATAGAACATCTTATTCATCTGAATAACAGAATTGTTCATTGCAACACTAATCTGTTAGGTCTCTTGGGGTATGTAGATAGACCAGTAAACATCTTCCCCTGCCCTATAAACATCTCACTGCCATTTTGACAAATCTTTGAAAAAGATTTTTGTGTAGCATTAGTATTTTCGAAGTGGCGGTATTTATATTTTTCCGAGTCGGGTAATTTGATAAGTAACATACTCATAAAACTAGAATATATATATATATATATATATATATATATATATATATATATATATATTTGTATATATAGTTATATATATATATATATATATATTTGATAGAAAATAGAAATATAAATAAAAGAATGCATTAGAAAAACTTACAAACGTCATTTAATGTAGAGAGTTCGAACTGAATGGCTAAGAATAATATATTTTCATATAAAATGTTACCGAAGGGGGAATTTTTTTAGTTGATAATAAGTGACGATAGGGTGTCCCGGGGCCATGAACCAACGAAAGATAAGAACTGAGGACTACAGTGACGCGGCTGACGGTATTTTACCCACACGGCCAACAAGTCAGCCGCGTCACGTGATGTAGTCCTGAGTTCTTGTCTTTCGTTGGTTCGAGCCCACGGGACGACGAACTTATTATCTACTAAAAATTCCCCTTCGGTAATATATATGAAAATATATTACTTCGAGGTAAAGCGAATTGGATGTTAAAGGACGTTTGTAGCTTAATGCTTTGTATATGAATCACGGTGATGTGATAAAATTATTCATATATATATATATATATATATATATATATATATATATATATATATATATATATATATATATATATATATATATATGCTTATATATATGTGTGTGTGTGTGTGTGTGTGTGTGTGTGTATGTGTGAGTGTGTGTATGTGTGTGTGATGTGTGAGCGTATATCGTTCTGCTGTTAATTCCTCCTCATGACGGTAGTTTGGACAAGTATTACCTCAGGGCACCAATGTATTTTACCAATGGAAATTGTAATCCTCCCCTTTACATAGCTTTTCCCTTGTCTGCTTTCCCACTGCTGTCCTGATTCTCTCTATTTTCATCTATTTTATCCATTTAGTCCACCTCCCACTTTTTTATTCATCCGCATTACTATTCATTTAATATCGTCTCTAAATACGAATGATGTGCATTCATACATTAATCGGAATTTTTTTTCAAGACTGAATATCTGTTCCATTTTCCTTATTCATATTATTCAAATGTCATCGTCTCACAAATTCCATTATTTCTTTCAGTGAAAGTTCTCGATTCCATTTTATGAAGACATACATTGATTAGTAAGCTCTGCAAATGTCTTGCATAGTTCGCTTCATTTAGGTGACCTTATTTGACCTTTGCTCTAACCATCCCAGCATACCGTTATGACATTGTTTGGGATCTCTTTCAATAGCAATGAATTTTCCTGCGACGCTCACAAACTAGAGAGAAAGAGGTAGGGAAATTGAGAGAGAATATCTTGTGAATGGTTTCATCGTAGTGGGGTGAGGATTACCTTGTCGAGGCCCTCTCTTTTTCAGTGTATATATTTTGACGGAGCGGTGAACAAGTGCGCCTAGTTTTCCTCTCTTCCGCTCTTTCAGCCATAGTTGCAACCCACGACAGTCGTGTAAGAACTATGTACATAGTTCACTGTGGAAGTCAGCAGCAGCGGCACTCTGGATTCTTTTTCATAGAACGCTCCCATCTGCCCTTGTTCGTTCGGTTACATTTGTTGTGGTTTTTAAAATTTTTTTTTTTTACTGAATACCGTTTCTGGGAAACCTGTTTTTATAATGAACACATAGCTGTATGTATGAATGCGTTAATTTTGAGTATGACATTTTAATTCTTTCAAATATTAAGCCAAAAATATCCAGTAATTTCTAATTCACTTTTTCTCGGCAATAACTTTACAACCAAGGGAATTAGACATGACATGGCCTCCTGTCCTGGCCAAGAATCGAACCTGTGCCTTTGTGGACCTTATTCACAAAGGCATCAGAATAGCTATAAGCTGAAATCGACTATTTCACATATTCATATCGAACTCAGGGTTTTTTCTACCTAGAATTAAAATCATCCCATCTCTACCATGTTATCACAGAACTAGGGTTTTATCACGTGACTATGTGCATTATAGTTTGTCATTAAGTTTTCTTGTTACATATTAAGGTACAAATAAAATTTTAGCTGAATTCGCTTGCCTTTTTCAATGGCATACATCAAAAAGGAATATTATACGGCAAATCCTTCAACTATGATCAGAATTCGGACTTATTTCCTGTCGCATTTACGGAATGGTGGCATTAACATCTCCACTTAGACATCAAGATGTATATATCTCCAGCATTATAGCAGAGTAATAGATTTGTAACGCATGGATATATACATGATGGTGTGCAGTTAAGTTTGCACATCTTATATTATTGAATATTAAACCTACAATAACCAGTTAATACTGCATTCACTTTACATTGGCAACAACTGAAACCCAAAGCAAATTGCCATATGATAATTCGTTCAACTCTGGCTAAGAACTGACCCTTTGCCTTTTTGAGTCGGGATTACGGTGCCGGTGACCTTATCCACTCAGGTGTCAAGAGAGATATCAGATGATTCGACCCAGGTTTGCATATTTCAGTCATACTCACGCTTTTCACTAGAAATGAAGATCAACCCATCTCCACCATGATAAATTAGTGCTAGGCTTGTCACACGTTACCAACATATGTAATAGTTTGTGTGTAATCTTATACGTTATAGTTTAGACTTTCAAACAGGTAAACTTTTAATAACTCATTAATACTGAATTCAGCTTATCTTGGCAGTGATTTGCATTACAAGGGTTATTATATCTGATAAGTAGATTTAAGTATACCTTAGTTTAACAGTGTTGAAGAGGAAGGGGCGTCATTGTACATGTTGTGAAAGAGAAAGGTTGGGCAATCGATTAGGTGTTTTTGGATTGTCAAAATGACTACAGGGCGGGTTAAAGATGACAGTTACTTAGACTTGAGATGTTATATCAAGACACTAGAAGCAACGAAAAAAGAAGGATGATAGTTTATGAGTTTATGGAGAGCTTATGGTGGAGTGTGCAGATTTAAAGGACACGTTTATTGAAGAATATAATTGGTCTTGGCTAAGGACTGAAGTCACACACGCACACACACACACAGAGAGAGAGAGAGAGAGAGAGAGAGAGAGAGAGAGAGAGAGAGAGAGAGAATGATTGTGAAGTAGTTATAGACGGTTAGAAAGATTTTAGATGTACAGAATCATGTAAGTTAAGTATCCCTTGATTTAACCAGACCACTGAGCTGATTAACAGCTCTCCTAGGGCTGGCCCGAAGGATTAGACATATTTTACGTGGCTAAGAACCAACTGGTTACCTAGCAACTGGACCTACAGCTTATTGTGGAATCCGAACCACAATATAGCGAGAAATGAATTTCTATCACCAGAGATAAATTCCTCTAATTCTTCATTGGCCGGCCGGAGAATCGAACGCGGGCCTAGGAGAGTGCTAGCAGAGTACGATATCGACCCACCCAGTGAGAACTTTGATAAGTAGATTACTGTACCTTCTATCAATTTCTGTCATGCCCTTCGATATTAAACCACATGTGGCAAAATCTTTTGTTGTTCTTCAGTTAAGCTGGTCTTGCATCTTCACGGGGTCCGTCCCTCTTCCGTTCATTGTGTCCTTGATCGAATCATGGTTGCTGAATCCAGTATTGGTATGGTGTTTACTTTTCCCCACGTCTAATGTTGATATTTTCTTAATTTATTGCTCACCTTTGGCTGCTTTTATCTCTCTTTTTTTATTCCTCCAATGAATACCTACTTGTACACTTCATTCTTCTGAGCAAAAAGTTAGGGCAACAATAGAAAGCATGTTTACGTACTTTTCAGCAAATGTTCTAAGACTAAGCTCAACATAGAATACACATCAACGACACACCTTTTAATATCAAAATTAAAGTTGTTCTGAATAAGAGTGATTCTAAAGGGCTATTTATATTTCAAATATTATACGCTGTACATTAGGTATGTTTAGAAAAAACTCATTGGCGACTAGAAGGGAAGAAAAAAATTTTTCTGCAAGAACTAGTTGCATGTCGTTCTCTTTTGTAAAGATTACTTGAGAGGTTGTACTAAAAAAAAAAAAAAAAAAATTGTCGTCCAAAAGAAAAAGTAATTTTTTCAGGACTATTAATTTGACATTTTTATCGAATACGTGAGAGCTTGTACTGCCAAAATAGGAGAATATCCAAAATTTTATCAATAAAGGTGGGACATGGACAGAAACATAACCACTCTACTCTTTACAGTAGAAAATCAGTATTGCAGAATAATTACAGTACCTTGGTTACATTATTGACTAGGTGTTATCCACGGAAAATCAACTGGATATTTAAATGAAAATTTGAAGACTCTCTCTCTCTCTCTCTCTCTCTCTCTCTCTCTCTCTCTCTCTCTCTCTCTTTATATATATATATATATATATATATATATATATATATATATATTATATATGTATATATATATATATATATATATATACAGTATTTATACAGTATATGTATGTATAACTGACTGACGAAAATATGGAACGTGACGAATATATAAAGAAAGATAAAATCCACGAAGGAAAGAGAAACAATGGAGTGCTTAGCAGACTGCTAAGTAAAGGACGATAGTCGAAAGGCCTCGCAGCACTCCATTGTTTTCTTTCCTTAGGATTTTGACTTTATGTTTATATATATATATATATATATATAGTATATATATATATATATCCATTGTTATATATATATATATAGAATCTACTGGTCACTTTTTACCCGATACGGATGAAATTGTAATAGCCACAGTGCCCTCTTAACCCCTCGAATTCCTCGCTCTTTTTGGATACGATTGTCATTACAAAACCTTGGATCTTGCACTTGGATCCAAGGCGTTGTATTGACAATCGTATCCAAAAAGGACTAAGAATTCGAGAAGTTAAGAGGGCATTGTGGCTATTACAATTACGTACACACACACACACGCATATATATGTATATATGTATATGTGTGTATGTATATATATATATATATATATATAATGTATATATATATATATATATATATATATATATATATATATATATATATATATATATATATATATGTACACATATATATAATTACGTACACACACACCTACACACTCACACACATATATATACATATATTTTTTATTTTTTTTTTTGCCACCTCACATACAGCTTTCACCCGTGTCCACATCAATTGTATTAATTCACGTAATTTATGTCATGAAAGATTCAGCAGTATCTACATAGACAAGCAAATGCATTTCCTAATTTCAAGAGAACCGTACAATTTACCATAAACATTATCTCATTGATGTAATGCTCAATGTATGACAAGTAGCTGAAAGGTTTTTGTCATATTTATCACTTTTATTAATATCATTAATGGTATTACCACTGGTTCTCGTATATTTCACCGTCCTTGAGATTATTCTAATTAATGTGCTGATTATTGTGAAGTGGAGAAAAGTGTATCAAATAGTCTTAAGCATATGTCAGTCAGCTGAATATTAGTTTTATCAGGTGGAATATCCATCAGTCATTTCACAGATAAGAAATGGTGTCAGTCATTACTCTGTAATAAGAATCTAGCCTCAGTGCATGTTTTGTACAATTTTGTTATTATTATTATTATATCATTATTATTATTATTATAAAACAGTATTGTTTTCCGTTGACGAAAAGTCGAAAATAATTATTTAAGGACAGTAAAAAGTTTAACCTCCATGTGTTGGTGTACAGTTTCACAATTAAAGTACTCAAACGTTTCGACTTAACTTCGACCCTAGCATTAATTAATTAACGACAGGAAAAGTTATAACTTCTGATGTTCAGGTGAGTGTGATTTTATAGGGCAAGCGAACATTTAACCGTTTTGACTATCCTCCCTGACCTTTTCAAAGGCTAGTGTAGGAAAAATACATTGCTTGTTCTTGAGAATAAGCATTTTTATGATAGCACGAGCTCTTGCTTACTCCAAGATACAGTCTGTAGACCAAAGCTAACAAGATGATGTTTTTCATTACAGATTTCGATCCGACCAAGAAGTACGTGATCTACAATTCGGTTTAGGCTAGACAAGTTAAGTCTGTGATTCAAAACCCAAGGTAATTATGCCAGTGAATTTTCTGATCTCCTTTATTTCCTTGCGTTTTCGATTAATGGGAAACCTACGACATTCAGTATTGCTATTTGTTATTTTCCATCGAGATTGACATTTTTTTCTTTATTGTTCATCTTCAGAGTTCTCTCTCTCTCTCTCTCTCTCTCTCTCTCTCTCTCTCTCTCTCTCTCTCTCTGAGTCAGAATTCATTGCTTGCTAAGAAATTCACATTCTCGTGAAGAACATTTGTATAATAAAAACCCACAATTACATAGTAAAATATATCACTATGTAAAATACTGAAGCAAAGACTTTCGAACACCTGAACGGTGTTCCTCGTCAGTGAAGAGGAGCACCGTTCAGGTGTTCGGAAAGTCTTTACTTTGGAATTTTACATAGTAATATAGTTTATTATATAATTGTTGATTTTATCGAACATTAATTGATTGTTTCAATGTCTTCATTTTGGGCTAGACATGTAACGTTACTTGTGGATTTGTGTAATGAATGAAACAATATTCTTATACGTTATCACCTTATAAAATATATATATATATATATATATATATATATATATATATATATATATATATATATATATATATATATATATATATCGTTTTCAATCCATTCTATTTACAAATCTTATTCAGCCTGCAGTTGCATGACCTGCCTGTGCTCACACTTCCTGTTCGTACTCATCCCGTCTCCATCTAATGCTGTTTCATCGTTGCTATGCATATTCTTCCTCATTACTTCCGTTTTCCTTATATTCATTTTAATTATCTTTTCACTAGAAATATAATGCATTCTACACACACATACACACACGCACACATTATATAATATATATATATATATATATATATATATATATATATATATATATATATATATATATATATATGGAATTTAAATAAATGTATCAAAAACAAAAAATAAAGAAGAATGTGCATAAAAAGGATGATATAACATTAAATGGGGAAGGATAAATGCGGTAGAAAACATTAACCAATACTGATATCCAGCACACGTCTTCTTGAGTAAGGACATTAGTATAAAACTATAAAAGGCAGGACAAACAAATGCAGACTGCATGAGACTTTTAAATCGAATAGACTGATAATAATTTGTTGATTTCAGGATAAAACTTTAAAAGAATATGATGAGTTAGATAGCAGGATAGGTTTAAAATGATATTAGGAAAAATAGGTCAGTGAGTCGGAATTTGACTTTGACATGAGCCTTTTATATACACACACACATTATACACATGCATACACACGCACACATATATATGTATATATATATATATATATATATATATATATATATATATATATATATATATAAATATATATATATATAGGAAAAGTGAAACAACAGATTGGAAGGCCTTTCAACACATGGTCCTTTACTAGCAGACTGATGAGAAATATGAAAGTAATATTAAAAGAAGGTTTGTTTAATTGTCAGATGACATACAGATATCCCTGAGGATGGGAATTATAAGGAACAGATGCACCTGGAATCCAGCACAGTTGAAGAATTAGTGGACCTACCAAATCAAAGGTAAACCTTTCAGAGGTTTTACAAAAGACTAGGCACAACTGGCTCAGGAGCAGGGAGAAGTCAATTAAAGGATTATACAGGGGAAGAGACTGACCAACAAAAATGACCTTGGAATGAATAAGGTGTTTACAAATGTTTATAAAAGTACAAAACTTAATATATTCTCCTTTTGGTAAGCAATAACAATTATTTGGACCCCTGTATGAGTAAAATGTTCAAGAATGACCTTAAAGATAAAATCACTGACTTAATTACTAATTAGTTACTTTATATATATTTTCTATGCATTTGTATGTTTAATAGTTTTTTGAAAATGTTCATTTTGCAAAAATTTTTATTGTTTACGAAAAGGAGAATATATTGAGCATGCTTTTATATCTGTATGTCATCTGTCAATTATACAACCTTTCTTGTAAACTTACCTTTATATTTCTCATCATACTGCTAATAAAGGACCACGTGTTGAAAGGCCTAGCAACCACTCCATTGTTTCACTTTCCCTTTGTGGCATTTGCCCTCATTTATACATTCATCATGTTCCATATCATCATGATTCAGTTATATATATATGTATATATATATATATATATATATATATATATATATATATATATATATATATATATATATATATATATATATATATATATATATATCCATTGGATATATTATATAAATGTGAAATGTAGCATGAATTTAAACTTATTAAAAATCAGAGCCGTTTGACATTTGTAGCTTCATGATTGCAATCATATATTTCACGGTGTGATAAAAATTTCATAAGAGTTGCATGTTCCAAACGTACTCAATGAACTGTCATTACTGTGTGTCTTGGCAGTCATTGCCGAGGGATAACATTTTTCCTTGCTCATGATGGGTAAAAACAGTACAACAGACCATGCAAAGACTTGAATGGAGCCTGCAGCGGCGGTTGATAGCTCAGTGTTGGGCCAAGCGTCTACTGGAGTTCGCTGAACTAGGTTTGAAATCTTTTGTCAAGGGTATGTGTCTATAATTGAAAATGCTCATTTTTCCTGTTATTAATAATTCTTCGGCGACAATTCATTCCTTGAAAAATAAACATGGTAATATTCCAAGTGTTGCCTTTCTGAAATTAAGCTGTCATTCAGAGTTTTCCCTAGCAGCACTAGGTTGTATAATATAATATATGTGATAAAAATTTATATATATATATATATATATATATATATATATATATATATATATATAAATATGAAATGCATTTGTAAACTTGTAATTCGTTGCTTATTTTGAAAACCAACGTAAGACATAACAAGCTCCCTGTCTTTCATATTAAAGTTGAAATAAACGCAGAAAGCTGTGAGCGATCAAGAGGGCCGGAAAATTTCAGAGTAAGGTTTCCTTCACCTTTGCTCATTGAGTGGAAGTATTGAATCTGTTCATTCTAGAGGAAAATGTCTCGACTGGCATTATTAAAAGAAGGGTGAGAGAGAAAGACACATGGCTGAATTCTCACACTGACGATATTTTTCGTAAAGAAAATGTAAACAGAAAGTTAAAATGGGGAAAATACTTTAATTTTAGCTTTAAATAAGAAGCTGTTACGTGCTTTTGAAGGCATACCTTATATTTGGTTAGGTTTCTTTTAAAATACAAGAAAAATTCAGATTTATACAATCCACATATCTACGTATATTTAACACGTTAGCAAAAACCTAGACGTGAATGGGGCTCTGCAGAGGTGGCATATTTGATATATGACTTATATATAGTGTTGGGCCATATATGTACCTGTGAAAATATACATATATATTTATTAAATATATATTTGTCATATAAAGTATGTGTGTATATATGTATACATATATATTTATATAAAATATATATGTGTGTGTGTGTGTCCTGTGTTATTATATTCATTGAAAAGTGGATTCAGATTGAAAAATAAAAACATGGTTTCTTCAAAAATTCCAGCCACCACAACGTATAATCAAGGCCACCGAAAATGATCTGTCTTTCGGTGGTCTCGGTATAAATGATAAGCTGTCATCCAGAACTTTAACCGCGGTCCGGTGGTGGCCTAGCACTATAGGTTGGTCACGATAATATAATATAACCTTAAATAAAAAAAAAAACTATAATGCTGGAGGGCTATTTGGTATGTCTGATGATTGAGGGTGGATGATCAACATATATATATTTATATATATATTTAAGATCTGAGGGCGGACAGAAAATGCGGACAGAAGAAAGTGCGGACGGACAGACAAAGCCGGCACAATAGTTTTGTTTACAGAAAACTGAAACGATAATTTGTATTTCCGTACTCAAGATACAGAATCAAGTTATTTTGTAAAAAACCATAAAACGGCCGCTTATATGCCAACATAACAAGCTGCATCGCCGGGGCATATTAACGCCCTTGAAATAAACGCAGACTCTCGCCCTCTTGTGAGCGATCAAGAGGCCCTCTTTCAGCACCTCTTGAACTCCGCCTGTCCAACAGTTTTTTCCCCTCTCAGTACTTTTTTGCTCATTGCTGGAATTCTGTTTTGAGTTTCTTTCTCGTGATTCTAGAGGTTTGTTTGTTTAAGTTTACTGGCATTTTGGAGGGCATGTTCAGAAAGAAGGGTAGAGAAGAAATTACATTTTGAATTCGTGACACTGATTTTCGATATTTTAATCGAAAAGAAAATTTGAAAAACAGAAATGAAAAAATGGAAATTGGGTTTCTTTATTTCAAACTTTGTTGTTAATTTGTTTTTAGCTTTAAATATTAGAAGCTTAGTGTGCTTTTGAATAAATATACGAATATTATTTGGTTAGGATTTCTTTAAAAATACAAGAAAATTGTGTTTTAGTGCACAATCCACATAGTTCGCATCTGGATCGCCTTTTTATATATTTAACAAATTTAGCAAAAACAATAGAAAAAACACATATCTATCTATATATGTATAAATATACGAATATATATATATATATATATATATATATATATATATATATATATATATATATATACATATATATATATATATATATATATATATATATATATATATATGTGTGTGTATATATATATATATATATATATATATATTCATATACATCATATGAAAGAGTATATATATATATTAATAAAAATAAAAACATACGCCGAGGTTTCTTCTGGTACTTGAGTATTTCTGTGAACAGCCACCACAACGTAAAATATATCAAGGCCATTCTTTCGAAATTAGATCTGTCTTTCGGTGGTCTCGGTATTAATGACTCAGTAATCAAAGCTAAGCAACGATCCACGAAACTTTTAACCGTCGGTCCGGTGCGATAAAATCATTAAGGAAAAATATCGTTGCCGTGGAAAAGAATATGTAAACCCTGAAGATGATTATGACTAACTTAACCTTAAATAAAAAAAAAAACTATTAAGGATTGATTTGGAGGGATGCAATTAAAAGGACATGTATGATGATTGAGAGGAATGATGATCAACATACCCTTTCTACAGCCCCTGAAGCTTTACAGTTTTTTTTAAGATCTGAGGGCGACATCAGAAGAAAGTGTTCGGACAGAAAATAGCCGGCTTATAACATTCCGTCAGATTTATAATATAAACATAAAACTAAAACGATAATTTACATTACATATATATCTAGATACAGAATCAAGTATATACCCTTGAGTAAAAATCTTCCATAAAAATGGCCGCTTCATATGCCAACAAAGAGCACATTTCTTCGTACTTGGGGCATCTGAACGCATTACTTCTAAAATAAATCTTGGCATTTATTCTTTATCAATTAGCCAGTCACTTCTTTGTGCTTATTTTGGATATTAAGGCTTGTTTTCAGTAATCAAAGCTAAGCAATGTATGTTGAACCGAAACCTTACACCGTCCAAAAATTTTTCCCCTCTCAGTACTTTTTTACGCAACACTTGCTAAGGTTACATTCTGTTTGTGAGTTTCTTTCTCGTGACCGTATTTGTAGGGCCGGGTTTGTTTCTTTAAATTTATTTGTCTTTTTGGGGGCATGTTCAAAATGATAAGGTATATGAAGAATATTAGATTTTGTACTTCATGACTTTTACTTTATAAAATTATCTTCATATTTCCATTAATCGAAAAAGGAAAATTTCGCTTATCAAAGCTCCTATTATGTTTGTTCATCAGAAATGAAACCTAAATGGAAGTTGACGTTTCTTTATTTCAAACTTTGTTGTTACATTTGTTCCTTTCAGAGTTTATAAACACGCCAATCACAAATAGTATCCAGAAAAAAATTACTTGGTATTAAAGACCATGCTAACTGTGAGAAGTTGAGTAAATATTAGTCTATATTGAATAATATAACTTTTACTGTTTTTTTTTTTTAAAAAGATACAGAAGTAGACATCGGTGTTAGTTAAATAAGCTAGTATATATATATATATAATATTATCAGATATTATAATATAAATATAATTAGTATATATATATATATATATATATATATATATATATATATAATGTATGTATATATATATATATATATATATATATATATATATATATATATATATATATATATATATATATATATATATATATACATATATATATATATATATATATATATATATATATATATATATATATATATATACATATATATATATATACATGCTGTTTAGCACATTTCTTCTGGTACTTGTTGCTATTGTCGGCTGAACCAGAGCATTACTTCTTAAAATATATCTTCATATTTCCCATTCTTTCGAAATTAGCCAGTCACTTCTTTCAGCGCTTATCATGGCTTCCTATTATATTGCTTGTTTACTCAGTAATCAAAGCTAAGCAATGTATGTTAGACCGAAACTTTTACACCGTCAACCTTTCGCGATAAAATCATTAAGGAAAAATGACTGCCCGTGGAAAAAGAATATGTAAAACCCCTGAAGATGAATTTAAGCCGCTTAACGCAGTTACAGTGCATTTACTGCTGGCAAATTTATTTTCGCACACGCCAATCACAAATAGTATCTAGAAAAGGATTAAGATTTTTGATGGAATTAAAAGGACACTTATAAAAAAAGTGAGACTGAATGACGTTCGACCTTTCTATATTGCACCTTTACTTGAAACTTTACTTTTTTTTTTTTTTTACATTTTTCCACAGTTTACGTGGCGACATCGGTGGATCGCGTTCAATGTGGGAAAAATTTCCTTCTTATAATATTCCGTCAGATCATTATAATATAAACATAATTAGTGAACGTAATTAACTGATGGCCACTGTTTAATATGGCGATCCTGAATGAAAGAATTTCTTCCTACTACTGTATAAGCCTTGATGTAATTTTCTCTTGAGCAGCTTGGCCTAAATATCCTAGAGTATCGTCAATAGCAATATGTTCTATAACCCGTCTCTCTATCCCCCTCTTGCTCTCTATATCATCCGGATTTCTTTTCGAGCCCAGAGGAAAATATGCCGGAGTGCATCAAAGACTTCCTTCAAGCGACCTAGGATCCTTCAGACCCCAGAGAAAATCCTGTAAGCTTTCTGCTTTGGTCAGTTCCTCAGGCTAGATGAATGTAGGAAGGACCGCAAGTGCTGGCTGGTAAGATGAGGCAAGGGCTGAAAGCGGATGTTTTTTTCCGAGGGGAACATGTCTTAATACGTGGCAAAAAACAGCGCGTATAATATTTTGTGATATACACCGTGAAAGTTATTATTATTATTATTATTATTATTATTATTATTATTATTATTATTATTATTATTATTTCTCAGTGAGCTATCTTTTTTTATCCATTACATTAATTCCAATTATAATTTTCAATACTCTCAGGGCTTTGTCCATGAATAAACAAATAAACTCAAAGACAGTTTCCAAATGGAAAATGCAATAGAAACATCAGGGAAACGCAAATTCCAAAGCTCCACTTATGTTAAAACAGCACTGATAAAAAACTGAAAACAACCAGGATAAAATGACACAAAAAACACCTTGGTTGTAAATTTGGTCTCAGTATGGTTCATTTTTTTATATTATTTTGTTCTCTGTTAATTTTATCTTTTTTATGTTCTTATTACTTTACTACAACGCATCTGTAACAATAATCCCTTATTAAAACAACGTAAAGTGACCCAGGATATCATGACGCAGCTTAATCTTATCGTATAGTAAAATATACTAAGAGTAAATATTTTATATCGGATCAACAATGGATCTGTCACAAGATAAAAACAAGTAGAAAATGCGCCGAAGTTTCCTCGGCGCAATCAAGGTTTCTGTACAGCCGCTACAGCGTATAATCAAGGCCACCGAAAACAGATCCATTTTTCGGTGGTATCGGTATAATGCTGTATAAGCCTCGGCCCATGAAACTTTAGCTATGGCCCGATGGTGGTCTATCCTATATCTTTGCCAGAAGCACGATTATGGCTAACTTTATCCTTAATTAATATAAAAACTACTCGGGATAAAGGGCTGGAATTTGGTATGTGTGATGATTGAAGGGTGGATGACCAACATACTAGTTTGCAGCCCTCTAGTCTTAGTAGTTTTTAAGATCTGAGGGCGGACAGAAAAAGTGCTGATAGAAAAAAGTGCGGACAGAATAAAGTGCGGACGGACAGACAAAGCCGGCTCAATGGCTTTCATTTATAGAAAACTCAAAACACTTACTTTAATTTATAACAGATACAATTCCTTCCTCCAATCTGTGTTGAACACATGTTAACGGACTGCCGTGACCACACTGTAGCACGCCAAAGACTTACTCTGGCTGACAGAAATATTGCAGACCTAATACGTCCTGATGTTGACTCATGTAATCTAAAGAGATATTTGTGAGGCATAGGTTTTTATAAGAGAATTTAAGTCCATTTTCTTTTATTGCACTCTAGAGCAATATGATTTATTAATTTTTCGAGGTTTTTATTTTTTATTCAATCTTAATTAATTAATTTTTTTATCAGTGACTACGTTCGTATTTTATATGCGTTTTTACTGAATTCTGTTTTTTTTACTGAAATATTCATAAAATTATTTTATTCAGTCTTTCAAAACTTTACCCAACTACACTTTCACTGAAGCTCTGAGTGACCCACTAGGCTCTGGTGCTTGGCGTTAAGACTAAAACATATATTCCATTCCATTCCAAAGTCTCAACATCATTCCTGTCTCCGATTGTGATCTTAAAGGGGCACCTTTTCCGCTGATGAAGGAGGCCCAGTTGTATGAAAGTGCTTGTCATCTGCGTAAATAGTAACTAAAACATTTTTCATTTTTCATTTGATTTTTAGTGGAGAATGAAACAGAAATTTCTGTAAAGCTCAAGATTTCTTTTATTTCCTTCACGTTTAATGATTTTGCATTTTGA
>NC_089760.1:10040000-10092500 GCF_040412425.1 Macrobrachium rosenbergii | reverse complement strand
TTTAATTATCATTTGTTTGATCATTGTTGTACGAGGAAAAATGGAAATTATTTTGCTGTGCTGTGAAATGTTGACTCATTTATTTCCCTGAAAATACTGAATAATTATGCCTGATAAAGGGAATCTTCTCTGTCAAGTGTCGCTGTTATATGTGTGTGTATACATGTATATGTATGTATGTATGTATGTATACATACATACATACATACATACATACATATGTATATATATACATATACATATATATATATATATATATGTATGTATGTATGTGTATATTTATACATACATACATGCATATGTATATACACATATATACACACACACACACACACACACAAGAGCGACACTTGACAGAGAAGATATTAGTTACAGAGTTGATTAGAACATTGTATATAATTACTCTAATTATGTTTGTTTCTCGGATAATTAAAATTCAGTCATAATGCAGATATTATTGTTGTAGCCATTCTTGTTATTAGTAGTAGTGGTAACAGTAGCAATCCTGGATAACTGAACTGTTCGGCAAGATTGATAATTAAATGTCAAATTACCAAGATTATTCTAAAAATAACCTCAGGTGGAAATAACTGTACCACAGCATCCAAGATGAGCAAACAAAGGTATTGGTATAGGCATGCGAAGGAAGAATAAAACATATTCAGAGGGAAGGAAGGAAGGATGAAATGTCTTCATGAACATGAGCAAGAGATTTAAGAATAAATTTAGCAGTTGTAAATGTAATGATAAATGTAAAAAAAGAACTTTAAAGGATACAAATGATTATATTCCGTCTTGATAAGAGCAACACTTGGTGTAGGAGTAATTAAAACGCTGTGAAACACTGACCAGGATGTGTATGGTGTTCCCAGATGAGGAAAAACTCCCAGAAGATTGTGTAAGAGGAGCAGGTGTTCCTTCTGTATAAGGTTTTAGACAAAACAGGTGACTTTAAGAACTACAGAAACGTAACCTTTGTTAGCATATCCTGGAACGTATGGTAATGTTCTGATGGGGGAAGGAAAGCAGATAACGGAGTCTAATAGGGAAGGAACAGTACAGGTTAACAAGATAGACGAGGTGTGGATCAAGAATTTGTCCTGAAACGTTACTTATAATTCTGAGACAAAATGTAAACAAAAATTAATAAGCTGACATACCCTCAAATAATATTTGTTAGAAAACAGTCTTATTAATGGAGAAAGTCGAAAATGTATGGTGCAGGTGATGATTTAGACAAATTTTGAAGAGCTATTTTAGGCTAAAATTCGAGCTAAATTTAAAATGCGGTGGTGAAATACCTATTGCTTAAGTATAAACTGGGTATCAAATTAGAATAGACTGTTTCTTTGACAGTTGGTTATTCATCTGAACGAGAGAATGAAAGGAATAAGAAAAAATATAAAAACGGACAGCTATACAGACAGGTGAAATTCAGTTCCTCATAAATGTTGTAAATGAAAAAGATAATTTCCACAAGATTTAAACAATGAAAGGAAGATGAATTAATAAAGGTGGAGCAAGAAGTGTTAGTATGAACAGGATAAGAACTTGAGTAGATAATTCAACTAGGCATCAAGGAGTAAACTACGCAAGATGGTAGGATGTACTCAAGAAAATATGAATCCAGGTCACGAATTTAAGACCCGTGTCAAGTGCCAAGCTATATATATTTATATATATATGTGTATATATATATATATATATATATATATATATATATATATATATATATATATATATGTGTGTGTGTGTGTGTGTGTGTGTGTGTGTGTGTGTGTGTGTGTGTGTGTGTATGTCAGTGTGTGTGAGTTCGTGAGTTTGGAATATTGTTGTGTCCCTTCAGCCCACGCACCCACTAGGTAGCAATCCTAATATCAAAGGAACTGGTACGCTATGAAAAACAAAATTAAATTTTATAAGTTATTGGCATGCTTTTTATTTTATTGGGTTTTGTGTGCTACCGAATTTTGCACACTCAGACATTAATTTTGTTTTGTATTTTGCGTTTAGTAAAAAAAGTAGTATATTCTGAAAATCTTATAGTAAGATGGAAAAAGAGGCATGTCTGATATTCTTCGCATTTAGTTTTATATCGTGTCTTTGATAATGAGTTTAATCTAACTATCGAATAGCATTTTTTGTGATTATAACATTAATATATATATTTTGTTTGTACGTTAAGTTCTTTCCAATATGTAGCCATATTAAAAGAATAATTTTGTATTTGAATAATCTTGATAATGAAGCCTTTTCTTCTTTGGTATTAATTAATGTTTGTAAGACTTAAGAGAAATTCTACATTGAACTTTTATTATAGAATTAAATATATTTTTAGCAATAAATGGCGTATATATAAAAAATAAATTAAATATATATGAACTAATAAACACACGAACTGGAAAAGAAATTCGGTCGTCACAAAAAAGATAAATATGCTCGAACACAACTCGCTTCTAAATGATAAAATAAAAAAAAAAACTTTTCAAAAGCTCCTGATTCAAATTATTGTGATAACACAGTTTCACAAGTTTATCTTACATTGCATTCTTGCTTTCTTTCTTGTGTCCTGAGAAAGTCTAATGTTAATATTAAAGTACACAATGAAACCAAGTTTCTTTTACAAGCAACTGGTTTTCAAACTAATCCCCATACTTCCAAATATTCTAATATAGAAATGTATAACTGAAAAATAGGCAAACATATACATATTAATGTTTACTATTTACACATACACAAATGACGTCACTCATCACCAAATCATCATACACTGTAAGGAATCAAGTACAGTTATAAGAAAATTCTATTCTTTTTTTTTTCGAAAACCCTAAATATCTTATGGAAAGTTTAGTTTATATAATGTCTCCCTTAGTAAACTCTGTGAGGATCGAAAAAGAAAATATACATCTCAGTAAGAGTCCACAGTGATTTCATATACTTTGAAGAAATATAGAAGCGGTTTTGTATCTTTATGAAGACTCGGTTTATATTTGCCTCCCTCTACAAGGGAAGATTTCTGTACACAGTTTTCGTTTAAGAAATGAGCTTTTCATTATCTTCTGTCACATAAAAACGATAACACATGACGCTGAAACATATATATATATATATATATATATATATATATATATATATATATATATATATATATATATATATATATATATATATATATATATACACTTATATATATATATACATATACATATATGTTTCAGTATATATAAAACGACAGTAACCTTACTAATATCACGTCACTTTGTAAGGTTCCATCTATTTTCATAACACACTGACACCTTCGTTGCCTCGTGGGCCCGGGGTCGGGCTCCTCTCCTTGATTATATTTTCGGGGGTCAGAGTTATGTGAACCAGGTGAGACGTGTTTGTCTGGGGCGCTTCCATCATCACACCTGGTCCGGTCATTGTGGCCACGCCACCCATAGGCCCGCCCATGGTGCCACCCATGGTGCCACCCATGGGACCACCCATAGGGCCACCTATAGTTCCACCTATAGTGCCACCCATGGTGCCACCCATAGTGCCACTCATAGGGCCACCCATAGGGCCACCTATAGTGCCACCTAGAGTGCCAGCCATCGTTCCACGGCCTAGAGTTCCCATACTCATCCCCGTCATGGGAAGCGTTGAACGGAAGCTGGAACAAGATGCACTCAGGGGAGATCCCATGGGACGCAAGCCTGTTGTAGGTTAGAGAAGAATCATATTAGAGAAATGTAGGGTTATGCATTTACTGATAACTGGCACACAAAAAATATGCAAAAACAAACAATTAGTAATTACAGTGTGCATGTATCATTCATTCATGTGGACAGATGTAAGGATATTAGCATAAGCACTACATACATATACACTATATATATATATATATATATATATATATATATATATATATATATATATATATATATATATATATATATATATATGTGTTGTTGTATGTATGTATGTAGTGCTTATGCTAAAAAGCACTACATACATACATACATGTATATTATATATATATATATATATATATATATATATATATATATATATATATATATATATATATATATGTGTGTGTGTGTGTGTGTGTGTGTGTGTGTGTGTGTGTGTGTGTGTGTGTGTAACTCATCAATAAATGTATATCAAGACGAATGCAGCATTCGTAAAAATGTACAGATATGTTAGCCCGATGATTGAATGGGTCATATAACACATGAATTGAGAAGAATGAAAAATGGGTTTTTTGAACGTCTGAGTTTGTTTGCCTGGCTGGGCCTGCTTAACGAGGAAAGTTGGTTTTGTTAAAGATTTATCTTCAGATGTACATGTTTAAGCATATGGCCTATTTGTTGTGCATTGCGTTTATTTATTGGATGAGTATGGCGAAATTCTCGTCGAAATTTTTAGCAAAACTGGATTCATTATTGTTAATACTTGTTTGGAAGAACAATGCTCACAAGTATACTCGAGATAAAGAAAATAACATGTTCAAGTATGCTTGTCCAAACTGTATAGAAGAGCAAATAGATGGAGATATTATTGATGCGAGAGGTTTTGTAGATAACATCTTATTATTAACATAGTTTGACATCAGAATAGAAGTAAATAGTTTTAATTATAAAGAAGGTGTGTTCCGTAAATATTAGGAGGAAATAAAATATATGAAATAGATCGGCAGAAAAGGTTACGGTTGTAACGTTTTGGAGAGAATGTAAAACTCAGGATGTATCACAAAAGTAAATGAGGCTGTTGTGTTATGCAAGGTTCGGAGAGGAGAGACAAGAATCAAGTGGCAGGATAAATAGTTTGACGCTTAATGAAATAAAAAAAAATCTATGCAATGTACGGTAGCGAGAAAAGTAGTGGGTCGGGTAGAACGTAGGGGCGATTAAGGCAGTCAATGACAAAGGTAACGAGAACCAGGAGGTTTGCTGAAGCTTTGTGAGGAAATCTCAGATTGTGATTTGGGGAAAAGGGTTATTCGTTTTAGAAGTAAATGTTTGAAGATGGCTTAATAAAAGGAAATAAATCTCACAATACAAGATATGATGAGATAAATGCTTTATGAAGATGTCTTTCTGTGTCAGTGAATAAAGTATAAGGAAGAGGTGTAGCGCGTAGTGAATTTAAGGGAGCCCCATTTGAATGATGGAAAACTGAAGGCGTTGGGGCAAATCGGAGAACGCTTAGTGGCTGTTGGTAATTTTTACTAATCATTCCAAAAGTTTAGAGCTGTAAATACTTCAGGAGTTGATTATATCTCAAGTGAGATGAGACGACACCATGGTGAAAATTTGGTTGAGTGGCCCACCAAGGTGTGTAAGATATGTTTAGTATAAGGCCAAGTTCCTAAGGAATAGAAATGAGAAATGATTGTTCTTTGGTATGTGCGAATACCAAAGAAGTTACTGTAATACTTATGATTTCATAACATTATTTAGTATACGTGGGAAAGTTAATGTCAGGATTTTGACAGATATATCACAACAGGGTAAAGAGTGAATGATTAGAGAAAAATAGTGTAGGTTAGGGCAGATAAAGAATACCGTGGGTGGAGTGTTAGTTAGGAAAGTCTTTTGTGAGAAGTTAGTGTAAAGAGAAAAAGTTTTCTTGTGATCACGATAAACATATGAAATTACTTACGTTCTATGTTATTTATTTAAGTATATACTGTTTTTTTTTATATAAATCAGATTACAACATTTGCTTCGAGCTGTCAAGTGACTGTTTTACTCATCTCTTTGGGAACTGATGTTTTCAGTACTCTTGAGAATGCAGTATACATATTTTTTTTTATTTTTTTTTCAAACTGATGAATAAACATTTCCAGTATCCAATAAACAATCTTAGTGTAATGTTATACTTGATAATTTTGTTTCCATTATGAAATGTCGTGTTTTGTTATAAGTTCATATTCATTCAGCCACATGGCTTGATACTCTGTTGGTTACTATAAAGCCCAATTCTTTTTACTATATTTGTAACAACTTCCATTGCAGTTATTGTAGTGAAAACAATTGTAATGATTCTGGAAAAATGTACTAAGTAGACTGATGCATTTATGGAAATAAAAAAAAGCATCAAACTTACACTAAGCATTGGATATCCGTCTTACCTAATATGCTAACAGTTGTGATTTAGATTTTCTAACAACTCCCAACAAATGTAATAAATTTTACTGAAGTATTTACGTTCAAAAAATCTACTATGACTGGCTGACATAGGACAAGTAGTTTGCTCTGTCCTCAGTTTGTAAATTTTTATATTCACCAGAGAATTTTAGTTAAATCCTACATGATTTCAAATTGGCATTTACACATGCAGAACTTATTTCACCTATGGCAGTATATACACGAGGTACCTCCTTAGTCCTGTAGGAGTTTCAATATTCAACTGAATGGAATATGAGTACAAGTTTTACAAAATCAACCGTTTAAAATTCAGAAATGTATGAAAAATGCATATGGGCCCGAGAAAATATTCACTATGTTCAGGAACAATTGATCTCAATAAAATGAGCATAGATTTCAAATATTCTCAAGTTTAAATTTCCCAAAATGGGTCATTTCCATTTTCATTCGAAATGAAAGGATAGATTGCCAGATCATTTCCCTTTTCGCAAATGTTAATATATATGTGCAACTTGTTAAATAAACTGCAAAACGAGAGAGAGAGAGAGAGAGAGAGAGAGAGAGAGAGAGAGAGAGAGAGAGAGAGAGAGAGAGAGAGAATTCTAGGCCTCAAGCTCAAGGAGTTAAGCCAGATAAGTAGCAAAGGTACAAAAACTGTGTGAGAGAGAGAGAGAGAGAGAGAGAGAGAGAGAGAGAGAGAGAGAGACAAGAACGTGGGATGTGGCTGGGCGTTGGGAGCATGAGAGCGTGAGATAAGCTATACCAAAAGAAACTCCTTCCATATTTAATGCTTTGTCCCAGCGCACTTTCGCCTCCAGATGGGCATAAACAACGCTCTTCCTGTTACTCGAGGATGGCTATTGTTAGGCGGCGTAACTCTTTGCTGGTTGCATAAACTATTGCATCGATCCAGTACTTTGCCCGTAAAGGGAATGCGATCATGTAAGAGCTCGGATGCAAAGGAAAAATTTCTCTCTCCTGCCGTTTTTATATCCGTGTGCTGCATACAAGTATACAAGTTCAAAAAAGGGTACGGGAGGACACTTACATAAACTCGCATGTATACGCCCATTTTATGTATATATATATATATATATATATATATATATATATATATATATATATATATATATATATATATATATATATATATATATATATATATATATATATATGTGTGTGTGTGTGTGTAAATACATACATGCACACACACATACACACACACACACACACACATATATATATATATATATATATATATATATATATATATATATATATATATATATATATATACACATATATATATAATATTTAATAACCTTTAATATCTGTAACTTCAATTGCGTTATCTTCCTGGTTGCCCTTCCCCCACCCGCCCCCATAATATACATTCACTTTTAATTTTCAATTCTTCCCAGCACTTTCAAATTCTGTCATGGTTTGTAGTTTTCATCAACATCGTTAATCAGCTTTGTATCTTTTACAAGAATAAGCAACGCCACGCTCCATTCATTCATCCACCTCTCCCCTTGTTATTTGTAACTTTTTAGCAGAATCTCATGCCGTTTTTCTGCCCTTCTCATTTACATATTCTTATACAAAATTCTATTTCCTTTTCAACTTGTAACTCTATACATGCATCCCATGACCCTTTTTCTGACTTTTTCCCTGTACATATTCTAAAACAAGCCTCGACTTCCTTTTCATCTTGTAACTTTTTAACTGAATCTCAAGCCCCTTTCCCGGCTTTTTCTGTGTACATATTCTAATACAAACTCCGACTTTCTCGAAGCCTTTTGCGTTTTTTCTTGGAGTTACCACCATTACACATTATATCCTCAGAACTCTGAAAATTGCATGGCTAACTATACTTTATGTGCTTTTTATGGGCGCGTACGCGCGACAAATTTCTTTTACGTTTACTCTCAAACTTCTTACAACTATTTGCAAACAAATAGTTGATCATTATACATATATATATATATATATATATATATATATATATATATATATATATATATATATATATATATATATATGTGTATATATATATGTGTGTGTTATATATATAGTATTATCTTAAGATTTACCTTTTTTGTTTATATGCTATTCTCACAGCAGTTTTTCACTTGTCGCGCTTGAGATACGTACATTGTGAAGCCTTGCTTTGCAGGATAATAGGATTATAAATAGGATTCATACGAATGCGCGTGCTCTGCTGAGAATAATCCTTTGAGTAATAATATTGCTCATACCTTTTGGTTTGTTACTAGACAAAAAATAAATTTCATTTGTAATAAAATTTTCAGATATTAGTTATTCAGATAACGAAAGCGTAAGTAGAAACAGGGAAACCAGTTTATCACAGAGTCCATGACAACTAACAAAAAAAAAAAAAATCTAGGAATCTTTAAAAGGTTTTATTCTAGGGACCCTGAAAGACGAGAAGTAAAATAAATCTTCAATTGTGAAAAGAATAGACATGAGAGCGTAACTACTAAAGATGATTTTGGTTGTCAGTTATTAAACCCCGTCAGATTAAAACAGATTCCAATCATAAAAGCTCATATCATACCTCATTATATGAAAAACCGATTGAATCTGGTTAACATAAAGTGACTCATTATACATCTCGTATGTCTGGAATGAGAATGCATTGTAGAGTTACGCAATTTCTAAAGATATAATATAAATTTAATTGTTAATTTGAGAGCTAACATTGTTTTTTGGCAATAACAATCACTGATGAACTATTCATTAATGTAACTTTAATTAGCATGAGAAATATTATACATCTGTTGAAACAGCTTCGTTTGAAGTAACTTTTACTCTCAAAGTCGATCATCGAAGAAGAAAGGATATTGGAGCTTTACTCATTGTCTCTTCCATGAAACACTGACATAATATTAGGAGAAAACGAACAACATTGAATAAACAGGAAATAAGTTTTTGTACTCCAAATATCACTGAAGAGTTTTCCATCGAAACCCCTTCCTCCTCCGTGTGTGCAACGTAGGAAAACTGTTTGACTGAATTTTGTTCAGTAAAAAGGTAAAACAAAGAGAAAGTTAGATTAAAGAAAATACAAGAACGGGAATGAGAAGTTTATAATGAACTATTAATTTAAAAAACGATCATTTCACGAACACTAGAAACACTGGCTCGTATGAAGTTAACTGCATTAACACAATGTTATGAACCAGACTTTTTCTTACTTTAACTTCTTTAAAATTATTGTCATCTGACTTCTAAAAATTAAAAACGAATAGGTCCAAACTTTTCTAATTCAACTTTTGTAAAAGCTGAAACATGTCACGTTATTCATGCAAGGATAATTTAGTACAAGGTACGATTTACAACATGTTCCAATGAGCAAACCACAAACATTTAATAAGAGAAAAGGCGAGTTTTTTGAAAGCCCGAAGGAGCGTTTTTAGAAAGTAACTTCATTTTGAGAAATATTCTCATATGGATAATATACATTTATCAGGAAAGAGCCGATACAGTATTTGCAAAAAACAAATTCCACGATAATTCGAAGGTTATAATATTTAAGGCTCTAACATTGTTTAGATACAGAGAAATTTACATTCACATATTTACGATTAAGTTCATTAGCCTCAAACTAAGGACAGTGCTAAAGCGATTCATTTGGACTGTACTGTAATCAGGATAGCTAGGCAAAATTTTAATTACGAAATAAAAAAAAAAATTAAAGCAAAAATCCATATGATATCTTTAAAATTATAATGTTCCCAAGTTAGAGTAAAAATCCAATAATGTATATATTAGATATCAGTAACGGAAATTATATGGATACAACTAGCGAAAAAATTAATAAGCTAAAAAACAGAAGACATTCACCACGCTTACATAAAAACTCACACAGATAAGCCGACACATATGCACACGCGCGCACACACACATACGCACACACACACACACACACACACACACATATATATATATATATATATATATATATATATATATATATATATATATATATATATATATATATATATATATATATATTTACAAAGAGAGCAGGCTATACTAACCTTCGAGGACAACGTGTCCTGCAGTGTTCTTGCCCAACTTTTGGATCCCAAGAATAGGTAGAGTTGTGTCCTCAACGCAGAAGGTCTCCATTTGTTCTGCCTGTTGAGGTAAATATCAATGAAATACATTATATATATATATATATATATATATATATATATATATATATATATATATATATATATATATATATATATATATATATATGTATGGTGTGTGTGTGTGTGTGTGTGTATGTATATATATATATATATATATATGTATATATATATATGTATATATATATATATATATAATATATAGGGAATATTTACGATTCATATAGTTATGTGTATATATAGTAATATATCGGATTTTTTTTATTTATTTCACCTAGGAATTAAAGTTTTACAGTTAATATTGAAAAGGACAGTGCTCAGGCTACGCAATTTTAAAAGACCTGCCTACCAGCTTCTGTGGTATCCTCCCAAATGAAAGGATGGCATAATACAAACAAATGAACACACACTGCAAATATAACACACATATATATATATATATATATATATATATATATATATATATATATATATATATATATATATATATATATATATATATATATATATATTATATTTGCATGTGTGTGTTTATTTTTGTCGTTAGTCATCATATGCCTTGCTGTCACTAGGAGAAGATACCCCAAAGCTGATAGCCAGGTCTTTTAAAATTGCGTGGCTTAAGCACTGTCCTTTTCAATATTGCCTGCTTGACTTTAGTTCTCCAGTGAAACAAATAAAAAAATACAGCGGTTACTGTGATAGTAATTAACAGCTGAATCGGAAATATTTCTCTATAATGGAAACTTCCTTGCTATTTTCTGCTTCCTGCAACTATATAGAAGGTGCAAGAAAAGTGCCAGTCACTTTGATCTTGCTTCCACTTTCACGGCTCCTAGAAACAAAGGGCCATCCTTTCCCATACATCTTCCAATCCATCTGTCATACAACTGAAGATCTCCCCATTCTCCTTCTTCGTTACATCTCTGAGTCATTAATCGATTTAACCAACCCATCGTCCTCTATGCTTTCCATGTGATCGAAGTATCTCAATCTTATCTGAGCTTTCATTTCACCTACACTTATTAATAACATATTCTACATATCTTCAAAATTCTTAAACTTTCGATTCTTTTACAAAACATTTACTGGGCAAAGAATTCATCTTATAGCTTCAACTCTTTTCTTTATGTACAGTTTACCTTCACTACGGTGGAGCAAAGGACAGTTGGCTCAGTAGTCCATTCATACATTCCCAGACTTCTACTATGCGTCAGCCATTTCTGTTTTCCAGTTACATTTACCCCTAACTCGCCCCTTTCGCAAACACTTTCAGGCTCGTCTTCTAATGTGTCCAGCTTCCCCTCAGCATTCCCAATTAGTAATCGTATCGTGTGCAAGCAGCAGCCTTTCCTCATTCCGTTATTGGCTCATTTTCTTGTCTCCTAACTTTATATCTAATGTCCTTCAACTAACTTCTCCATTACTTCATCCATTAAAATATCGAAGAGTTAAATGGACACACATTTTTATACCAGCGTTGCTTTCATAATGATTCAATCTCAGTAAATTGTCTCCTTTACAACATATCCCTAAAATCCTGCATATTCCAGCGCTAATGATTCTTTCATAAGCTTTTGCATCTCAAAATATAGCATAATTTTTTTGATACCATTCTCAGTTTTTGGTTCCAAAAACATTCTCAATCATACATCATTCACTTCCATTATTGTATCAATCACATCTGTATCTCTGACATCTACATTCAAGAAATTGCTAATAAACCTGGAACTGCTTTCACTTCAAACTGCATCTTTCATTTGCCTTTTCTTATTCATAAATCCGTTTCTTCACTGCAGTTTCTCTCTTGATTTACTTCTGTGTAAATGCGCTGAACATCCTTGTAGAATATTTTGTTTGAGAAACATCGTGTATTACTACAGTGAGATATTCCCGTATACAACCGCATCAGTAATTACTTGCCACAGGCCTTCAGTGCGAGTAATGCTATGGAATATATTTATCAGCATCTAAGATATCTTGGTTAGTACCATAGTGTCGTCTGCTTTTGGGAGTTTTGCCCTTTTTTGGAGGACTGATTTTAGTTTAACGTGTACTGATATATTATTATAACATAATTATTTAAATAAAACCGTTAAGTGTATTACTTCTTAAGTCTTTTCATCGATGCCGATTTCTGATTTAATTACTTTCCATACTTTTCTCCAGATCTTTCCATACCCATATAGTCCTCTATGGCACTACGAGAACTCCAAGAGCCCTTCCTCTCACGTAGTATTGCTTCATGGATTACATTGATTACATCACTGATGATACTGTATAAATAGATATATATATATATATATATATATATATATATATAAATATATATATATATATATATATATATATATATATATATATATATATATATATATGTGTGTGTGTGTGTGTGTGTGTGTGTGTGTGTGCCTGATAAATATTTCTATCAGTATAGGCCTAGCATGAAAGCCTATGTTCAGATTTATGCTGAACGTATCAGGTACATAAGTTATTTCCGACGTCCTTTTATGTTGTTCACCGGTGCTGAAAATTAGCTAAAATTCTATGTCTTGTCTAAAATTGGAAGACAATGACCTGCATTTAATAAACAAAAATCTATCTACGTTATGAAACTTGGCTCTCTTCTTTCTTAAACAATTAAGATATTGTTTGTCCTTTTGTCAATATTTCTAATTACCCAACTTTTTCACCCTGAGACTCTTTATCCGCCCTTTTCTGTGTTTTCTGTCAGTAAAGTCTATCAGAGTCTCGCTTCTTCACTGGGCAGATAAGGATCTGTCACAGAATTTAGTCTTGAATGGCTCTTAAAGGATTTGTGAAGGAACCTCTTCCTGCACTTTATGTTATTTTCATCTGACTGCTGATTCCATTGCCAACACATCTTGAAAAATAATCAGAGTTGCATTTGTATAAAATAAATTTAACTTGTATGAAAGTTCTGAAAATATAATTTGTTTACTCTGTTCCTAAAGAATTTAATATTTTTCGATCACATCATTTCTGGATGGTAAATTCATTGCAGATCCCTCTAAATTAGTGAAGTTTGGTCATTCCCTTAACCGATATATCAAATCCTTAACAATGAATTCTTTTTTATGTTTTACAGCAGAATTTAACATCTTTTTTCAGATGACGTCATCTAAGCCAAGCTTTCCACGGTTTTATAGGCTTTCCTCTAGTCCACTCTGTCTTTCCCAGTTGTTTTTGTTCACATTAATAACTCGGCTACATCTTCGTTAATGATCGTTTTTGTTTTTCGCAATAATTCACCTTTACGCGTGAGCTTCCTGCCGGCACAACCATTATGGAACCACTGTTGTCATTCTTATAAAGAAAGGTTGTATCTTTCTTTCTCCAACTCATCATCATTGAGTCTAGGTCCGTTCGACGTCAAGGGCGACTGTGAAATTCCACCAATCTTGTTTTACCTGTGTTTTCCTATCTTTCCTAACTGTACTAATTCTGCCAGTTCTGTTTACCCGTCAAGACCGTTCCCACTTTCTGAGATGTCTTCTTAACAGCCATCATATTTTCAGGTCTTAATATGAATGTGTCGTCAAGAAATACCAAGATCGTTGTATTTAAATAGTCTTTTTTTATTTCTTACTTTACCCCTCAAACATAGATTCTCCCACTCTTTCTTTATTACGTCAATAATTGAACCCCTCGCGTGTGAATATGTTTCATCAGTTTCTTTGAGGCTAGAGTAAAATTTTGCTTTCACGTTTAAATTGTGAGATACTTTATGTCCTTGTCAGAATTGTAATTACTAATGTATGTAAGGCATTGCTAGCTTTTTAGGCATATGTATTTGAAACTTTTTCCTAATTTGTATATAGAATGGTCAACCATTCTTCAGGTGCGAGAAAACCCATCTGACTGTATATAGATGCCCCTCTTTTTTCTTCTAATGTCAAATTCTACTTTTTCGCTCGCAACAGTTCTTGACCTGTCAGTGATTTTGTATCAATAAATTGGAATACACCCTGACTCTGCCTCTTACTCGCCGCCTCGTTATACTGGTGACCCCGAAGATGACCGATGGCGCCACCGCCAGCACCTGTTCACCCAGCAACAACTGCGGCAGCAAACATCCGCCTACCGGCCTTCATCGAATAAGATCTCCTCTTCATCCCACAAAGCTGATGCCATCCTCGAGTTCCTGGCAGACGACGTCTTTGAGCAGATCGCAGAATGGCTCAGACAAAAAGACAACCATCACCTACGAAATGCTGAAGGCCCAACTAAGGTCATCCTTCAGCATGCAGTCTGCCCTCAGAGCTAGGAAATTCCTAGACGATGTACGGGCAGCAATAGGAGACCAGCAGCTGTCGCACATCTACAAGCAACTACGGCAGGTAATTATGATCCCCGCCACAGATGGCCACCCAGAGACTGCATTGGACCTTGTGAGGGAGGTCCTACTACAAAATTACCCTGCCAAACAGTCGCAGACATCCCCAACGCAGCAACCAGGGACTTGACAATTTCCTAAAGACAGTTGACGCCGTTCACCTGGCCCACAAGCCGACAGAGCCTACACAACCAACCGTAGCAGCAGCCGCCCCACAGCCACAGCAGCAGACCAACACAGAGACAGACAGTGATCCAGAGGGCCCCACTGGCCCCATACACCACTACAGGAGCTCATGGTGGAAAAACAAACCAAAATACAAGCCCAAAATAGAAGAACGTCCCAAGGGCATTTGTTTCTACCATTGAATGTTCGGGAGCAAAGCCCGAAAATGTGAAAATGATTGCCGCATGTCAAAAAACATGCAAAAGGGTCGCAGCAGCGACCCAACAAAATAAATGTCAGCAGTGGGGAGACCGGTTGCCTGGTAAGAGACAACACACCTGCTTTCTGCTGCCTTTCTTCCAGGTACAGGCAAAAAGACTTTGCTTGTTTTTTCGTCGTAGACGAAACATCAAATACAGAGTTCCTGGTCGACACCAGTGCATTCAAATCATTCATGCCAGCCTACCCGCACGAACACCTTAATCCAACCCCCATCACCCCACAGGCGTCCACTGCCAGAGGAGCCCAGATGAAAATATACGGGAAAACGACCACGAAATTATCATTTCGTAGGAAGAAGTACAAATGGAGGTTCGTCGCAGCAGATGTATCAATCGCACTTTTAAGAGCAGATTTCCTAAACACCTGCAACATGCTGGTAGTCGTACCGAAACAGCAGCTGATCACACAACCCAGCCATGTAACCCCACCCACACCGACTCCAGCATCAAAGATAAGTCGCTTCCTGCAGGAATTCCTAGAGGTATTTAAGGACGACCTGCAGCACAACCTGACCAGACCCGCAAAGCACCACATCCAGCACCACCCAGTCACTGAAGGTCCCCCAGTGCATGCCCTTATTAGATGTTTGGCCCCAGAAAAACTCACCCATGCCAAACAAGTCTTCTGGGACATGGAATGGGCAGGAATATGTCAAAAAGCCTGCAGTCCCTGGGCATCTTCCCTACACAGGGTATCAAACCTTATGGTACGTGCTGACCCTGCGGCAACTACCGGGGACTCAACATCAAGACAGTACCTGACAGGTACCCACTGCCAAACATCGCCGACATAACCAACCAGATGGAGTGCGCCAAAATATTTACGAAGATTGACCTGTTGAAGGGATACTTCCAAGTCCCGGTTGCGAAGGAGGACATAGAAAAAACGGCCATTATTACCCCCTTCGGCACATACGCCTTCAGCTACAGCTGCTTCGGCCTTCGAAATTCACGTGCAACCTTCCAACGTCTGATTGATGAAATCGCGGGCAACCTACCCTTCCCCGTCGTCTATGTCACTGATATTTAGCCCCAACATCAAACAACACATGAGAGATATCAGGCGGGTCCTGCAAATACTTAAAGAAAACGGACGTATAGTCCCAAAAGACAAATGTGAATGGCCAAAAACAGTTGTGGAATTCCTGGGCCACCAAATAAGCCCCGACGGTATCAAGCCCCTCCCAACGAAGGTCCAAGCAAGCTTTCTAACCATATGTATTTGAAACCTCTTCCTAATTTGTATATAGAATTGTTAACCATTCTTCAGGTGTGAGAAAACACATTCGACCGTATATAGAACGTCCCTCCGTTTTTTCTAATGTCAAAATCTACTTTTCAGCTCGCAAGAGTTCTTGATCTGTCAGAGATTTTGTATCAATAAATTAGAGTACACCTTGATTCTGCCTCTTATTTGCCGGCTCGTTGTAAAATAATGCCCATTTACTGTATAAACGTTAGCAGTTGGGTCTTAATACTATGGCTGTAAAAATCATATTAATGATTATGATAAATTAATAAATTAAATGCTCTAAATATAGTTCATCTTTAAATGCTCTATTGCTCACTTTTGTTTTCACTTCTAACGACCAATGGCAGCCCTTTAAAGTTTATAAGTACTTTCATTTTACAACATGGTGAATTAGGTGAATTTTCTTGCACTTTATCCAGATTAGCGCCAAATGGAACTATGCCGTATCAAGGCTTATTATTGCTGAGTAAATTTTTCAGTAGACGCAACGTTTACATTTATACAAATCGCAGATTTTGTCCTATTTTTGTGCATGTAGATTTTATGCATAAATTGTTGCTGTGCAACGCATCATCAGAAAGAAAAATACTGAAAATATGTTGAGCTTTAATTCTGGGTTTAAGATTTTTTCAGTTCTAGCAACAATCCCACTGTCCTTTTATATCATGCCTTGCAATAAAATTGAGTTTATTTTCGTAGTTTGCAGTTCAGGCTAACAGAAATCCTTAATAGAGAGACGTTGCATTTATTAATATATTTTCATAAATAAGGAAAAAGAATGTAAATTGTAAATGAACAATTTGAGATTTTGTATACAGTTGACAGCAAATTGGATGGG
This sequence comes from Macrobrachium rosenbergii, assembly GCF_040412425.1. NCBI lineage: Eukaryota > Metazoa > Arthropoda > Malacostraca > Decapoda > Palaemonidae > Macrobrachium > Macrobrachium rosenbergii. The sequence goes on along the minus strand of NC_089760.1, from coordinate 10,075,307 downwards.
TTTAAATCCTATCGTATGTTATTACCATTAATATTTGATAATCTTTCAGTGTTAACCCCAGATTTATAGAAAGCTTGCCATTTTGTAGTGGTCTGGTGAAAAAAAAAAGAATGTTGCTACTTAAAGATATTTGTTTACAATTCATAATGTTGCATTCTGAAGAACACGCACTACCCAATTTTGATTTGCATGGCGTCATTCTGAAGAATTCAGGCACTCGCTTCTTACCTGTTTTGTTCTCGTTCCAAGAAGAGAATCCCTGGATGTAGTCGTAATAAGATCGCCATTGCAGGACCCGAACGTGCCACCATCCACGGAGGCCAGCATCACTCCGGAGGAGCTGACACCGCCTCCTGCGCCCAACATCATCATGCCTCCAACATTTCCTCCACCAACGCCTCCACCTGTCATACCACCACCTCCAACCGCTCCACCACCCACAGCTCCCCCCACGATGTCACTGCCAATACTTCCGAGGGTTCCTCCCCCGCTCCCACTGGGGCCACCGCTGCTCCGGTCGCCTTCGCTTCCCTCAATGAGCTTCCGACTTGACCCTATTAAAAGAGGTAAGCAATCTTTAATTAAATATTTTAGTAGATAAACACGCATTTGCTGATGGTAAAGAGAAGGTGGAGAGACTGGTGAAAGTTCGGAAGATTTTTGTAGGAAGAAAAAAAAATCAGTGTTGTCACAGAAATGTTTTACGATTCTAAAGAAATCAAGAAGATAGAGCATTGATTGTTAACGTGGATGTGAAAGAAGGATATGATTGTTTTCTATAGATGCTTGGTAGTTACATCAGACGATGCCATAGAAAGAGAGAAAAAAAGGTTAATATCACAGAATTTGAGGAAGAATGAAGATACCAAGATTAAAGCAAATAGTTTAGCAGACAAGAAGATTGTGGTGAATTTTTATGTTGGATTGAATGAATGTATTAAGCCCATCCCTGCTTTACGCAGGCGAAATGCGATGTTCAGTGTCAGATAAGGAGACAAAATTACAAATACTTGTGATGAATTTTTTGGTTGTATATTTTGTGTATGAAAGGGTTGAGAAGGCAGTCATCGAAGATATGCGACCAGGTAAAAAAAAACTGATAAGACGATGAAAAGAAAGAGATACGACACGGTAAGAAAAAGATACACGACAGAGTAAAATGAAAAGAGGAGAATGATAGGTACGATGAGTTGAAGGAGACCGAGAAAAGGAGGAATGTGTGCCCTGAAAGACCGTCTGGATCAGGAGAGATTGAAATGAAGTAGAAAAGTGACAATGGATTTCGATATGTTGACGTTTAATTGTTTTTTGATTCAGCAGTTATTTGAAGAGCGTGGCTGCGAATTTTGTCTCGTTCTTTCGTTTGAGCCCTTCCCGATTATGTATGCATGGAAGTTGTGCTTGCATTGCTTGCAGTAATACCTTACTGCGCCACTTCTCTTTCGGCAAGTGACAATAAAGAAATCACCGTTATTACTTATAGTTGTTTTGCTGAAGAAAGAACCCTTTCTACAACATATATCTTAATATCAAAATAGTTATAAACTTTTCGCTCACCAATGAGATAGCTTACTAAATTGCTTCACCATGCTTTTTAAAATAATAATATACTGCGCACATGTAATTAGCAAGCAGTTATGTGCTTGCTTGTGCTACTTTACGCAACTGAACATATAGTGTATAAGTTAAAAGATAAACATTTGTTTGTATACTTTCCTATTTACCAAGAATCTGGCAGTCTCGTATACCTTTTCGTTTGCTACCTATAATAATAATAATAATAATAATAATAATAATAATAATAATAATAATAATAATTTTCCATTATCGAATTTCTATTGTTATATGTACGTGATGATGACAGGGTATGCTCACACATATTACATATATTATATATTATATTATATATCGTAAATTTGTAATGGTTGCCTTAAACAATTTATATATAGTAATTCGACAGCATGTACAAAAAATTAAGATGCGCACTCACAGACACATGCCTACACACACATATGCGCAATCACACACACACACGCACACATATATATGTATATATATGTGTGTGTTTGTGTGTATGTATATATTTGTGTGTTTATATGCATGTCTGTACAATTTATGCAAATGGTCGAATGTCTAGCTATAAATTGTTTTAAAGAACATTGAATGATCAACGAGAAAATCTTCGCTTTAGAGGCGAGGGGCAATAAATGCAAGTATTGAAAATGCATTTCCACTCAATATTTCCATCAGCATCCCCATTGCGAATATGTTTTGCTCATAATGTGAATGTCGTTTGAATATCCCATATTTCCAATTCTTAGTTAAAATTTTGCCGAAACCTGTCTCGATTATATGAAGGCAAATACTAACTAGCATTTACGGGCGATAATGATTCCTGAAATAATATTATATAACTCACATATAGATAAGGACAAACTTACTTACATCGCTTTACACACCGTGAAGCAAAGGACAAGAGACTATCAGTCTCATCCCATAAGATTTACAGATAGTTAACACAGTTTGGGGCCACCTTTTCTAGGGGAGAAAACTGCTTGTTCAGTGTGTATATGTGTGTGTGTGCCATATATATATATATATACATACATCCATATATATATATATATATATATATATATATATATATATATATATATATATATATATATTTTTCTTATAGAAGCCTTTTCCCTTTAGTGTTTATATTTACGTTAAACTTTACTGCTTTCAGCATGTTATTTTGTTGCAGGAAGTAGTTACCTACAACATTAGATATTTTTCATCAGTCTTCAGCTTAATACAACTTTCCACAATGGTTGTGATCCATAACATCCGCCCAACATCTTTTTCCAGATAGAAACTAAAAAGTTTTGATTCAGTAATTTAAATCGGATCTTTCGTTATTAAAGAATTACAAGATAATTGAAAGTAACCTGAAAAAGAAGATCCAAACCCATAGGAAAAAGTTTATTTGAATGGTAACGTTTAACCTTTTCCATGAAAATCCAAGGTCAGTTAGTGAGGGAGATCTGACTTCATTTGAATACACATAAAAAGGAAGGATATTATTATTCGTGATTTTTTCCAAAGTCATTGATAGATTTTTTTGAGGAATTTCAAATGTAGCATTCTCACTAAGCTTTGTTTGTTTGATAATCGAAGTGTCTTACGAAAGCTCGATATTCCGGTCTTTTGTTTTACACAGGGATGATTATTAAGTTATGCATTAGTGTGATTGTATTATTATTATTATTATCATCCCGAGCACCTGCAGCTACATTATCACAATTCAGAAACAGTTTTCTTTGACCAAGAAAATGAATGACAAGAAGTCTAACACTCCTCTCTCTCTCTCTCTCTCATGTATACACTGTCACTTTCATGTTAAGACAGGTTTGACATTTCATATTTCATGAAATTCTTTTCAATGTTACTATTCATCTCAGCGACCTCAAAAACTATGGATTAGACACTGATATCTGTCATTTTGACATTTTATCTTTCATCTCAATGCCCCCTTCCTGTTTTCAATCTCCGACTTCAAAACATGGATTACTGGACACTGTTGATATCAAGTTATGCTGGAACGTATACATTTTTAACATTTTATTTTTCACCTGGATTAGACACTGATATCTGTCATTTTTACACATCGGGGCTGAGCTTGGACAGGGCATTCATACATCCATTTATTTATTTTTATATATATATATATATATAGTGATATATACCAAAATATGATGAACCTATAAAGTTTATTTAGCTACTTATCATTATTATTATTATTATTATTATTATTATTATTATTATTATTATTATTATTATTATTATTATTATTATCCCCAGAACCTAAAGTCAGACTATCACATTTCAGAACTCAAGCCGGACGTAAACTCATTATTATTATTATATTATCATTATTAGCAGCAGCAGCATTAGTAGTAGTAGATTCAAGCAAATATCATAAAACACCCTCGCAACCTAATAGAGAATGTCTAAGGGAAAAGCTGGATCTCATAAGCTCGTGAAGTAATTTTTTGAACATTCCCACCTGAATATAACGACATCTTCCCGGCGCAAGAGAAAATTGCCTCTGGATTCCTTTGAAGAACTCTGCGGAAATCCGGATTTGCTTTTATGCTGCATCAGTGAAAGAGATAGAGAGAGAAGAGACAGACAGGCAGACAAAGAGAGGGACTGCTTTTACCAATGTAATTTAGGTGAGAGAGAGAGAGAGAGAGAGAGAGAGAGAGAGAGAGAGAGAGAGAGCGAGAAAGAAAAAATACCGGGGGAGATTGCTTTTTTCAATATGATTTAGTGGAGACAGAAGTTTCTTTTACTGGGGTAATTTAGTTCAGATTCCTTTGAAATCCAATGCTATTCTACATTAACCTTCGTTATTTCATTTTTATATTATTTTTTTCCTAAAACATTCCCAGCAGATATAGAAATCATGAGATGCGCGAAAAGAAAGATCGATCAAACCTCAAAAGAAAGAGAAGACCACACAATCTTACAAAAAAATATACATGCTGGCACACAGCTAGGGTATGTATATTATATATATAGATATGTGTGTGTATGTATACATATATATGAGATAGCTTTCCCGACTATGTGTACAAGTGTGAATGTGATATCTTTGGCATGGCCATTGAAAGATAATGTTCACAAATACAACACACCATAGTGCACATACGAATGGGACAAAGAAACAAACATAACACTCTTGACCCAAAATAGAAAGGACAAACGTAAATGAAATTTTATTCTACTGGTGGTGAATGAGTAAAAAAAATTCTTTTTGGTCTGCCTTTTCGACGTCTCTGAAATGAGCGGTAACGGCACTTTCCATTTCCCATATTCCCACGCTCTCTTAACGAGGTGACTGACACTTCCCAGAGCGGGTGGAACTTGTGCATTCAGGCCCCCATTATCCCCATTATCCTGCTATATAGATTTGTTTTAGCCAGAGGAAAATGGGTCGTTTGGCAAAAGCCTGTAACAAAGGACGTCTTCACGGCGAGATTTATAAACAATAGACGTCGACATTTCCTCGTCTTTTGTGCCCCAGACAAGTGTTTACTACCCGGCTGGTGATGCTAATGCTTGCTTAGAATTTACGCCCGTGGGAATTTGGACAGAGCAGCATCCGATGAGGAAGTTGCAGGAGGTTGCATACAGAAAATGACTCAGAGACTGGGCATGTTCTGAAATTTCGGAAAAATGACTTTGGTCATACTGCAGAAAGTGACTCGGAGACTGTGCATGTTCTGAAATTTCGGAAAAATGACCTCGGTCATACTGCACATTGCAAAATCAAGAGAGGTGTTTCAATATGCAAGAACCCGGAAAATAAATATAGAAAAAGAAGAATACACAGCTTTGAGTCAAGAGAAGTAAGCATTTATTCATCATATTCAATTTTCTCTTCCTGTAGGAGGCTCTACTCGAATGACTGAATGTCGAAGGTTAAAACGGATGGTATTACGATCAGGAAAATCCTGAGTTGCAATTCGAGGAAGAAGAAAGCTTACTGAAAGTTTTCTTCAAGTAAATTTGTAAGGAAAATTCTTCCAGAAGAAGGATAACCAAAGAAAACACATTCTTAAGTAAAAGGAAGTTCGCGATATTTCTTCAGTGTTGTCTGTTTCCCAGAAATGGTAATAAAAATAACTGAGGGGAAAAATAGAATTATTTAGAACTCTCTGTAGAAACCACTATAATTTTGTTTGGGACTGCCAGACATATTCTGAGATACAAGAGACGGAGGAGATTGCCTTATGTTACCACGTTTATATAATCGTCTGGCTAATCGTTGCCACAGCTGTGTTTATCAACTGCCGCATATGGTACCGCGGGTGTGGATGATAACCATTAGGTTTTTTGTATGTTCGAATTTTTCTAATCTTTGTATTTTTACCTTCATCTTTACGTTTTTATACTCGTTACGGTCCTTTATACGAAGGTGCCTGTTTATGATATTAAACGGAATTTTATAGTAACGTTAGTGCAAACGTAGTACTGTATATCACATTATATCAACTTCGTTTTATAGTGTATATATATATATATACACTATAGTGTATATATATATATATATATATATATATATAGTGTATATATATATATATATATATATATATATATATATATATATAGAATATATATGGCCATATAACTTACCAGATACATAGGTAATTATAATAATCACCGTGCCCTCATAAATTCTTGGAATCTTCAAACTTTTTGGATACGCTTGTCACTACAAAACCTGAGTTGCAAATGCAAAAATATGAAGTAATTCAGAAGTCAGTTGCAGGATTCGAACACGCATCCGGAGCATTAGAACGAGGTCACGTTGCCGACCTAACCACGTCGGCAACGTGACATCGTTCTAATACTCAGGAGGCGTGCTCGAATCCTGCAACGGACTTCAGAATTACTTCATATTGTTGCATTTACACCTGAGACTTTGTAGTGACAAGCGTATTAAAAAAATGTGAAGAATTCGATAAGTTAAGAGAGCTGATACTATATATATATGATATTATATATATATATATATATATATATATATATATATATATATATATATATATATATATATATATATATATATTTATACACATATATATGGAAATAAAATATTTTCAAATCAAAATATATATAGACGTTCAAATATTGGCAAGGGCAGATATATTTATAACATGTAATTCCATATGGGCGTAAGATATTCCCACTGTTAAGAAAATTCTATTGTCAAAGGGAATTGTGGGCTTAATATATGGCTCTCTCTTGTTATGTACGCAATCGTTTTTCGGATCGTTTCAATACGTACCCGATATGGCGATGATTGCTAAGAAATTTTGCGTGCCTACCCAACAGAAACTAATTGCCACTGCATCCCACTGCAGTGGCTGCACAGTTGAGCCCAAGAGTATCAACAGCAACAGCGAAAACAAAGTTTTGCCAGCAACAGCAGCAGCAGAAGAGCACAAAAAAAATCAGCAGGAAGATAAGCAGAGACAAAATCGGGGAGCGGGAGCAGAAGAAGTAGAGGAAGAAGAAGCAGTAACCCGGACCTCCCATGGACAGTTGAAACCAATATTATCAACAACGGAAACAAAGTTTTGCCAGCAACAACAGCAGTAGTAGAAGAGCAAAATATAAAAATCAGCAGGAGGAGCGGGAGCAGAAGAAGAAGAAGAAGAAGAAGAGGAAGAAGCAGCAGCAGCAACCCGGACCTCCCATGAACACGTCGACGACTTTTATGGTTATTGTGCAGTATTCGTCGGGATATTAGGGCCAGACTGTGATGCCTCTGAGGGAACCACCACAGATATTTTTGCAGATTCTGTGGACTCCTTTCTGTCCCTCCTTTTGGTCCGCGAGGCTTTACTCACAGCAAAGGACGACGCGAAAAAGCGGAAATGCAGAAAGAAAAGGGAGAAAAAGTTATACATATATAGGTATTCATCTGCAGCCTTCAGTGACTTCTTACTTCATTGCTGAAGTTTTTTTTGTTTCGACAAAGAGAGAAACTGTAAATACAGACATTCTGATAACGGTAAAGAGAAAAGACACAGAATGATGGAGAAGAAAAAGTGTCCATTTTTCTTTTCTTTTACTATTCGAATATATCTTTCATTTTCACGAAATTTTGCCCTGCCAAATGCACAATTTAGAAAATGTAAGTGACATAAATTTTTCATATGCATGAGATGAAAAGCATAATATCTCCATGAATAAAATAGGAATTACATACTGAAATCATTTTGAAGTATTCCCATTCAAAAAAGTAATGTCCGGTTCTATGTACAGAACTAGAATTTGACAGGCAAATGTGCAACATAACCGATATCAATTTGAATCTCTCTTGATAGCTCATTGGTCTAAGTCACTGTCTATCGTTGTTTCTAAACCAGACATCGGTTCGAATTCTTCCGGGGACGAAGTACTAATCAATAATTACAATTCTCCTTGGGTGCAAGTTATACCCTAGATACACTGAACTATATGTTATACGATATGTATAATTCCTCATTGGATGGGTCGATTCGTACTCGGCTAGCACTCTCCTAGGCCTGTGTTCGATTCTCCGGCCGGCCAATGAAGAATTAGAGGAATTTATTTCTGGTAATAGAAATTCATTCCTCGGTACAATGTGGCTCGGATTCCAGTTGCTAGGTAACCAATTGGTCCTTAGCCACGTAAAATAAGTCTAATCCTTCGGGCCAGTCCTAGGAGAGCTGTTAATCAGCTCAAGTGGTCTGGTTAAACTAAGATATACTTAATTTATACGATATTTATGTCTTGATATTTGTGAGCATGAAAACGTCAAGCATTTGTGACAAAAATTCATTATCAACGCTTGTTACAAACTTACCAGTCAGCTATCATGGTGAAGAAGGGTTGATGTCGATTCTGAATACAGAACCTGAATTTGACAGTTATATGTACAGCTGAGTGGATATCAGCTTATATCTTTCTTGATAGCCTAGTGGCCAATGACACTGTCTATTGTTGTTTCTAAAACACGGAACGTTTCGAATCCCGCTGGTAACGAAGCACGTATCAATTACAAATTCCCTTGGGTGTAAGTTATTCCAAAGGTATGGTGAACTGGATGACATACGACGATAATTGTGGCTTCATATAGTGAGCATAGTGAAGCCAGGCGTGTACAAATGACAAAAATTAATATACACTATATCTGAAAGACCTGGGTTCGATCCTGATGTGAGTCAGAAATTTATTTCTGTTCCACACGTGATTGTGTGTTGATTATTTATATATATATATATTATATATATATATATTATATATATATATATATATATATATATATATATATATATATATATATATATATATATATATATATATATATATATATATATATATATATATATATGTGTGTGTGTTTGTATGTATAGATATTCTACTGGAAAATATTTACCTGATATATTCTTGACATTTTATTTAAAGTATTTCATCAGGTTGATTTACAGTAGAATTATTAAAAATCTTAATATAATCCAGTAGAGTTAAGTGACATTGTTAACGACTTTTAAGGAGGAATTCGGGCATTACATAAAAGTTTTTTCCCACTGAACTCTGCTTGTCCAGTGTCATCGTTAGTTACCCTGGCTGTCGCCAGAGATCCAGCAGAAAGAGATAGAGAGATTAGAGGAGCAAAATTCCTTACCTATCTTTAGTTTTAAGGTATATATATATATATATATATATATATATATATATATATATATATATATATATATATATATATATATATATAAAGGCAATCAGCTTCATACGTGAGATCCCATCTCTTCGGTTTAAGCACACCCCAAAAAATATTTAAAAAAAAAGCAAACGGTTTTACAGGTAGAGTATCAGCTGTGATCCTGTCTTCAAACTAAGTTAAACTTTGTGTGTTCAGCAAGGCAGTCCAAGTTTATTGGTATTGTGAGGTGATGGTTGGGGGTGATAGTACCCATAAAAGAACGGTTCCTTTAAATGGTAGCGATGGTGGAGGATGGTGGTAAAACCATTTCGTATGTGATGGTACGTGCAGGAAGGATAATCTTGGCTCCAAAAGCGATTCGTCTTGTTAGTTTCCCAAATATTGTTTACATGGCAGCAATTCATCTGTAGGATATGTTTTACCTACATGACAGTGTATCATTTTCCTTCTTTTTGTGGGGGGGTTGGGTTAAAATAACATTGATAAAAATTACATATTTAACGAGAATGTCTTGATTCCTAGATTACTGAATATTGTCGTTTACTTTCGTACTAATTCCTTAATACCTATTTATATTGAAAATGATGACTATAGCACTTCTCAGGACAAGATATTTCTCATTTTCAACCTGAGTTATGGGGATTCCTTTACATTATAATTTGAAAAGGGGTCTTCTTACTTTTTCGTATAACAAGACATTCAGACGTCCATTAAACATGTATTAAATTTGGTGAATTTGAACGTGGAAACTCCAGTTAAACCGATATTATGTTACCGTTTTAAGAGTCATAGTAATGTTAATTTATTCCCCAGCAGGAAGTCAGGGAGCAAATTTTACATATTTTACGTAAATACTATTATAATTGTCCACAAGGTAGATTTATATCACCACTTATATACTAAAATGAGTTTGTCAAATAACAAGTTGAGAATTTTTTATAAGTAACAAAAGGCTAGGCTTTGGTTAGCTGGTGAAACACCTATTTGTGAATAGTAGGTAAGCCAGTGGACACGCAGTCAAATTCGGAAATATTTATGAGAAGACATGATGGAGAAACGAATGCTGTTATGAGTACGGTTATAAAAAATGGATTACTGATAGACGGAGTAATATATGTCCATATGGATACTAAAAGGATGATGGGAAGTCATAAATGATTGATGTAATAGGAACATCACGAGCTCGGCCGAAAGTAAAGGAAGAAAATGAGACTTCATATGAGGGCAAATGCTGGTATGTACGGCTGAAAACATCTTATTGTTAAAAAAAGGGATAATCTGTCACTATATGAGTTTAATTTTATATTATTCTAGAGTATAAAGCACGAAGATAGTTTTATTTTCTGTAAGTAAAAATTTCGGTCTAGTTTCCTCTTTAAGTTTTGGTTTCCACAATTCCCATTATTTTAAGAAGCTCTCTCTCTCTCTCTCTCTCTCTCTCTCTCTCTCTCTCTCTCTCTCTCTCTCTCTCTCTCTCTCTCTCTCTCTCTCTCTCCAATACTAGTATAAATTTTCGTGAACTGATACGAAGCTATATCGTTTATGGAGGTCTTACATCAAGGAAAGGATTTGGGAAAATGTAGTTTCTGTGTAAGCCCCGGTAACATATCATCAGAAAAGCAGTTTAACTTTTGAGATATCATTTTCTGTCTTTTCTTTATGATGAAAAAAAAGGGAGTTTCATTACAATAAATATATTTTCATTTGATATAATTAAAGTGGTGTGAATGTAAAAGATGGAGTTTATTTTGTAGGGTTACAAAGGCAAAGCACTATATAGTTCTATACTGAGTTGTTTGCTTCGTTGGTCGTCTGGTTATGTCTTATGAGAAGGGAAGATTCTGGTATGTGTAAGAAGTTTGATTTTTAGTTTTTATTTTCATCTTTTATTTTGCATACGAGCTTGATGGCGAGTGCTGCGCTGCACTGGAACCCGGCGCTGCCCACCATCTCCCCTATCCTCCCGATCCCCTACCTACCCTACCACCAACCTGGGTGGACAAACAGGTTTTCAGGAGGAGTGGATGAATGTGTCCCCCATGTCTCCCCTACCCTCCGGGCAGGACAAACAGGTTTGCAGGAGGAGGGTGGATCTCCTACCTAAACCTGCCTACCCCACCCCAACCTGGGATTTACAAACAGGTTTGCAGGAGGAGGGTGGATGTGTCATACTCAGCCACCCTCCCGACCTCCTACCTACCTCACCCCCACCTGGGTGGACAAACAGGTTTGCAGGAGGAGTGTGGATGTGTCATGTTTCCCGTATCCTCCCGATCCCCTACCTACCCCGCCCCCACCCGGGATGGACAAACAAGAAAGATCCACTCGGATTTTATTATTTTAGATATATATATATTGTTAATTTACGAGCAATGGAATTATCCTCATTCATAATCTGACTACAGGATTTTTACAGTAACTCTTTTAATATTTTGGATGATCTCTCAGAATGTTCAGCTCCATTACTCATCACCTACTGTAGTTCAGTGACTACTTGAGGTTAGATGGCGTCAATAGTCAGTTTCTTGGTCTGTAAAGCAGTAGTGAGGGTGAGGATAATTTCTTAACTTTTATGATGAGCCTTGAGTTATAATTTACGTCACATCATGTGTTATAATTCAAAGAAGACATAGGACTGATTTAATGTAAATTGTAAAATTATACACACACACATATATATATATATACACTATGATATTATATACACACACACACACACATACATACACACTCACTCACACACATATATATATGTATATATATACACACACACACACAATGCATGAATACATACATACATAAGTATATGGAGAAATGTGTGTATCCGTGTATTATCTAGTCATATATAATTAACAAAAGACGTAATAAAAGGGCACAATTAAATTAGGATACATGTGTATATAAGTATATATATGTATATATTATATATATATATATATGTACAGTATATATATATATATATATATATATATATATATATATATATATATATATATATAATATATAATATATATGCCGTTGTACAGGTTTATACACCTCCATTTCTAATCATACAGATTCGTACACATTTGTTCGATGGGTTTGCACACAAACAGCGTCCGATTAACTTGGTGATCACTTAATCAAGTACTGATCATACCCATTGCAGCTAAACTTCGCTGGTCAAAAGAGGAACTAGTAGTGAACTCAATACAGCAGATATATATATATATATATATATATATATATATATATATATATATATATATATATATATATATACATACATATATATATGTGTATATATATACATACATACATATATATACGTATACATATGTATGTGTATATATATATTTATATATATTACATAAGCACGGACACATATATTCGTGCATGAAAAGAATTTGCTCGCAGCAGCTATGTAAATGGACTTTTTTTTTAATCCCATATCATTTCCTCCGGCTTTATTGTAGTAATTCGTTAAAAGTTGTTCCATAATCAAGGAATTCTCATGCAAAACGCTGGTTGCATTAATTCTAAATACCGTTTAGGGTATTAACCACCGTGACCTTTTTTCCTTTGGCGTCCCCCCTTCCCATTCCAGCCACGGTAAAAGGGCATTAGGATTATTAACATTCCATCCAGGCCGGATTATTTGCATTCGGGTTATTCCCTTTCTTGCTAATGATTATAGAAATATATAACATTTTTCTCGGATACCAGCTTTCGTCTCGTATTCGAGAATTCGGTGCATTTTCGCGCGTGCGTGTGTGCGAGTTGCTAAGACATCTCTCTCTCTCTCTCTCTCTCTCTCTCTTGTGTAGTTAGCTCTTTTCTGTTTCTTTTTTTATCTCGGTTTTGTTCACTTTCGTGGTTGTGCTTATTGTGCCTCAGTATTATGTTGCATCTTCTCTCTCTCTCTCTCTCTCTCTCTCTCTCTCTTTGTTCGCTTTTGTGTAGTTAGCTCTTTTTCTGGCTTTTTTGTTCTTGGCTTTGTTCACTTTCGTCGTCGTTATTATTGTGCAGCAGCGTTATGTTGCATCTCTCTCTCTCTCTCTCTCTCTCTCTCTCTCTCTCTCTCTCTCTCTCTCTCTCTCTCTCTCGTTTTTGTGTTATTAGCTCTGTTTCTGTCTTTTTGTTTTTGTTTTTAGCTTTGTTCACTTTCGTCGTTGTTATTATTGTGCAGCAGGATTATCTTGCATCTCTCTCTCTCTCTCTCTCTCTCTCTCTCTCTCTCTCTCTCTCTCTCTCTCTCTCTCTCTTTTTGAAGCTAGTTTTGTCACTTTTTTGTCTCATCTTTGTTTCGTTCTTTTTGCATTATTTTGTTTTCTCTCTCTCTCTCTCTCTCTCTCTCTCTCTCGTTTTTGTGTTATTAGCTCTGTTTCTGTCTTTTGTTTTTGTTTTTAGCTTTGTTCACTTTCGTCGTTGTTATTATTGTGCAGCAGGATTATCTCTCTCTCTCTCTCTCTCTCTCTCTCTCTCTCTCTCTCTCTCTCTCTCTCTCTTTTGTGAAGCTAGTTCCTTTCCTGTCACTTTTTTTGTCTCATCTTTGTTCACTTTTCGTTCTTATTGTGCAGCAGCATTATGTTGCATCTCTCTCTCTCTCTCTCTCTCTCTCTCTCTCTCTCTCTCTCTCTCTCTCTCTCTCTCTCTCTCTCCCCCCTAACCTCGGCCGAGCACTGAAGAGGCCAAGCAGCGTGCCCATAAAGGTGGCAACTTCTAACTTCGGCTTCCCTATAACCAATAAAGCGGAATCCTATGCGGCAGTTCAGCACAAATGCCATTCCCTGTGTGCCTCTTGTAACTTTATACTCTCTGGCGTTTCCCCCCAATTCTCCCGTTCGAGTTAAATCTGCGCAATATTCTCTTATCATTTTGCCCACCAACTCCAACCGTTCCCGCATGTATTATAGGCTCATTGCGTTTCATTAGTTTCAATTGAAGTCATTATTGGACCCGTGCATGTGTCTGTAGTAGTCGATACCATCTCCTGGATGACACCAAGTCCCCTGAGTGTCTGCTGCGTCTGAGAGCCCTCGTGTTTGATGAAACTGCTTGATGGCTTCGCTTGCCATAAGCGAATGCTGTTGCTTTATGTGGATTCTCGGTCACAGTGACGCTCGATGTTTTCAGTCCACACACACACACACACGAATTCTCTGGATGTCATCCAGACAACCACTGCCAGGAAAAGCGACAAACTCAAAGCATATTCCGAATTCTGGCTTCTCACAGGACAAACTCATTTTAAAGGCAGATTTCAGCAGAACCTTTCAGCGAGGAATATCATCAATTTTGAAACGGAGGACATTTTTTTTTTTTTTTTTTTTTTTACTATTTGTCGTTCATTTAACATTCATTTTCAACTCTTCATCGAAAGTTGCAAACGCAGTCTAAAATTGGTGAAATCTCCGGTATGAGATCAATTTATGAGGAATGCTTTTTGGAGGATAGAGCAGCATGGAGGAAATATATTGGTTTCCGATAAAGGAAAATCATACTTCTTTTCCTCACTTGTAGTGATATAACATACTAACATTTTTAGATCCTTGTTCTCTCGAGTTACTTGAAAGGAGTCAGTGTTATGCAACAAAGATATCTAATTAAATTCTTTAAGATTTTAGAAGCTGACCAACAATGGTTAAAAAAATATAGTCTGCATTCAGTACAGGAGAACCGATATAGAGTAAAGCATTCTGCCTTCTGCATATATATATATATATATATATATATATATATATATATATATATATATATATATATATATATATATATATATATATATATATATATTATTTCTAGCCCACTTTCATTTGTGAGACCAGGGTTCGATCCAGATGTGCGTCAGATATTTATTTCTGTGAAACAAGTGCTCATAATCCATATATATATATATATATATATATATATATATATATATATATATATATATATATATATATATATATATATATAGTCTTTTTCTTGATGTGATACACAACAATTTTATGACATGCTGTATATGCAGCCATAATGAGAGAGCCATTCAATATGTATTAAGCAAAGTAAAGTTTGGGGTGGCCCATAAATCCATACGTACATACATACATATATATATATATATATATATATATATATTATATATATATATATATATATGTGTTCTTGTACTTACAACGTGCGATGCATAAAAGAAAATAGCAATCCAGCCCCAACAAGAAAAAAGCAAAGTAGCTCCAAATACTATTTTCGTAATATTTTTAGACACTGAAGAAAGCGATCCTTCAGCGAAAGTAAACTACGAAGAAGACACATTTAACTGACCTGTCGTTTCTCTTGACGTGCTGTCCGGCGTTCTTGTCTGTACAAATGCCATTTCCTCGTTCAGCTTGACCTATGGAAAAACATATATTAGGTTAATGAGTACAAACATCATCTCTGGCCACAAAAGTAACGGTTTTTCTCCTCCGTCAGTTTGTACTGTTTGGAAAGAATTTATAGAAATATTGTACGGTCCTTCGAATTAAAGGATTTCAGTTTTCTGAAGAAATATTGATTTTGATTAAATGATGCTGTTATTTTAGGAAATGCAGTAATTTACAATTTTAAGATAGTATTGTATTTTATGTAAAGTAGAGTAACTAATTTTTTACCAATAGAAGAAGAATATTCGTCCAGTTTCATATAATATTTTACCTATCAACTCACCCAAGATGCTCCTTCAGTAAAATGATTTTTAGTCTTATACATTAAAATTAGTTATAGGCAGATCTTATCTATAGGTTATATTCTTTAAGCGAAAGAATCTAGTAAACTACTATAGTTTTCCAAAATATTTCCGTAATTAAACATTTACAAAAAAATAAAAAACCGACGTCATTTAAACCAGAGAGGCAAGACGCGCATAACTTATATGGGCAAAGCAACCATACCTGCTCCATCTCGTTATCTCTGCTGCGACTCCTGCCCCTCCGCTTGAGTACGATAATGATGAGAATGGCGACCAGGACGATGCCAGCCACAGACGTTACCAGCACAATTATCATGGGCGGCACTAGAAGCTGAAAGCCACCCTCCATATCCGTATTGCTATTGCCGCCGCCAATGCCACTCATCCCGCTGCCGCCACCGGCCATAGCGCCGTTGTTACCGGCATTAGCCCCACTTCCAGGAGATAAACTGGATCCAGACCCATCGCCGGAGGTCGTGCCGCTGCTTGATCTGCCGCCTCCGCCAGAGGGCATGCCTGAAGGGGATGAGCGCGAGGGGAAGTTGTTATCGGGGTTCAGTCCTCTTAAACTTTGGGACTGATTAATCTGTGATCCGGGAAATCATGCGTTCTCGTTGTTGCTCATAAAAGGTAAAGCTACACAGTATCAGTTCATGAAATACATTCACAGTTACTAAATAAGCTGAAAATTTTAGGTATAGCTTATGTAATATTTGACACTAACTGATAATGTCTCTCTCTCTCTCTCTCTCTCTCTCTCTCTCTCTCTCTCTCTCTCTCTCTCTCTCTCTCTCATATTATATATATATATATATATATATATATATATATATATATATATATATATATATATATATATATTATATATATGTATGTGTGTGTGTGTGTGTGTGTGTGTGTGTATAAGTGAATCACGAAAATATGGAACGTGATGAATATATATAAATAAAGATAAAATCCACGAAGGAAAGGAAACACTGGCGTGCTGCAGAGGGCCTTTCGACTCTTTCGTCCTCTACTTAGCAGACTGCTAAGTAAAGGACGAAAGAGTCGAAAGGCCCCTGCAGCACTCCAGTGTTTCAATTTCTTCGTGGATTTTATCTTTATTTATATATATATTGCATGCATATATTATATATATATATATATATATATATATATATATATATATATATATATATATATATATATATATATATATGTGTGTGTGTGTGTGTGTGTGTGTGTGTGTGTGTATATATATATGCATGCATATATATATATATATATATATATATATATATATATATATATATATATATATATATATATATATATATAAACTCGAATATGATAACTGCATTCCTTTTAGGGTATTTTTTTATTTACGGTACAATCTATGGATGCGTCCATTAGGCACAGAATATCTTTCATATGTTAATAATGACAACAATTTTTCTTAGGGTTACGAATAGTTAGTTAGTTATAAATCATTTGTTTAACCAGACCTCTGAACCCTTTTAGGGTTCTTCTCGGCCTGGGAAAAGGGTTACGAATAACATTCAGGGAACTGAATGTGCTTGCTAGGAAGAAATTATAATTAGGTACTACAGATATACCACGTCACGGGTCCTGAAGTCCATAAAATAAAGCAGAGATGGTTACTTTTAATTAAGAAAAAATATTATATACATAAGCCACCTATCCTCCTCCAAAAGAAATAAATCCTAGTAAAAAAAAAAAAAAAAAAAGATTTCCAGAAACCCTGATACCAGGATGAGAACATACTGAACGCAGCCGTACGTTTCAAACCTGCTGTTGAACAAAGCCAGTCAGGAGAGCATTTAGTTCTGAGCTAAGATAATGATGACGCGAAGCTACGAGATTCTAGGCAGATTAAACGCAGCTCTAGGTAGTGTTACCAACTTAGGACATAAATTCCTGGTTCATGCAGGATAAGCAGGGGATAAAACTTTCAGGAC
The DNA here is from genome assembly GCF_040412425.1 of Macrobrachium rosenbergii. Taxonomy (NCBI): domain Eukaryota; kingdom Metazoa; phylum Arthropoda; class Malacostraca; order Decapoda; family Palaemonidae; genus Macrobrachium; species Macrobrachium rosenbergii. Next base: position 10,057,405 of record NC_089760.1, on the reverse strand, counting down.
AGGGTAGCGTTATGTTTGTTTCTCACTTCGTTTTATTTACGAGTTTTTTTTTTTTTTATACAGTGAAGTGGAGACTGACGACTATTATAGTAGTGCATACTGAAAGAATACTCCCGGATTTTTTAAATAGAACGTAGGTATATCTCATTGTGCCTTGAGATTCAGATTTCTAAGCTATGCTTTTAGCGTTGATTTTTTTTCGGATTAGTATTTTATGTTATTATTTTTCGGATTTATAAGTTCTTTCTGGATTTCGTGAGTGATTTTAACTATTTAACTTTCACACACACACACACAAACATATATATTATATAATATATATATATATATATATATATATATATATATATATATGCATTATTATATATATATATATATATATATATATATATATATATATATATATTTAATAATTTATATATTTACATATATATATATATATATGATGTGTGTGTGTGTGTGTGTGTGTGTGTGTGTGTGTGTAATCTTTGTGCTTGAAACCTAAAAAGTTATCAAAAACTCTTTTGGATGGCCGTTTAAGCAATCTGGCATCTTTTGTACAAATTATTGACGGTTTAATTTAAAAATCTAATATTTATATAATAGCCAATAACATACTATCTTGAATTTAACATTATGTATTTATTAATACTTTTGGATGTATTAGTTGCTGCTAGCTCTTAGGAATCTGTTTACGAATTGAAAGCTTACTATTCTAATTGTTTTATGTAAAGAAAGTCCAAACTATCAAAGATAGAATTGGAGTTGTTCATGCCACGTTTTTTATTTTACTAAAATATCATCTGGGTCATATAGCAGCATCAAATAGTTATATCAAGAAGCTTAAGTATATTGTAAGTTCCCTGATATGGACACTGAACACAATGTATTTTTAAAATAATAACCAACGTATTTCCTTCTGCCTGACACGGTAACACTCGCCAGAGTTGACCTCTCTCTAAATATGTCAGTTCCTTAAGTGATATCACTCTATAAAACAATATGCGACAGTAGACTAATATGTTCTGAATACGCTGACCATTTTCCTTCATAAGAACAATGTGTACAATCACCGACATCCTATTATATAATATTTAATAATGTACTCACGTGCATCTTGTCGGTTGCGATGATTCTTAGTTTTCTATCTCATTGTTTAATATTATTGTGATGTTATTTAAGATTATTATTTTAGCCACGCTGTCAAGAGAAAATCGTCCTTTCTGTTGGTTTCTTTTTAATATAATCTTACAAGGTGTAATTTAAAACTTTTCTGTTATCTTATGTCTTCTTCCGGCCACTGTTAGTAATCATAGGTTATCTTCATTTTTTTTCATTACATTACTTTACTTCATCGTCTCAAAACATTATATCTTCCCTATAAAATACATATTATAAGTATGACAGAAAAAACACTAATGGAAAAGTGCGAGTAAGTCAACAAACTGAGAAATCATACGTTACATACACAAACACACACACGCCCACACATAACAAACACACTAACAAATATTTATATATATATTATAATCTTTATATATGTTTTATATATATATATATATATATATATTTATATATATATATATATATATATATTGTATTTATTTATTCATTTCATTTATATATATATATAGTTATATATATATATATATATATATATATATATATATATATATATATATAAATATCACTTAAGCCTGAGCGGCTCCCACAAAGAAAAACAATGAACACTTCCACGGTCACGTCAGACAGCTGAATCTTGTAGAGAGCTCCCCGTGCAAGAGGAAACTTTCATAATGTTATCTAATTCGTGTAATTACACAAGAGGCTTATCAGCACCCTCTCTCCCATGCCCCCATCCGACTCGGCCTAAACCCACTCTACTCTTCCCTTTTATCGTGGACGCATTCTCTCGCGTCGTTGATCTAGAGGTACATCCCTTGTAATAATACTTTCAGGACATCTTCCCAAACTAATCTGCGTGTCTCTTTCCTCCTTCCTGCTCATACTTCCGAAAGGAATCATTTTCTTATTGACCTATCATCCTTCATTCTTTGCGCATTATCAAGCCATTTCAAACCACTCTGATCTGTCCGTTTACTTTTTTATTTTTTTTCACTTTTCGCCTTTTAAGATTTGCCGCAAATTCTTTTTGCTGCATATACCATGAACATTTCCAGCTTATTTCCTTCATTCACATTCAATATACTTCTTCACTTCCATGAAAGGAGAGTTTAGGCACCGCACACTTTTCCAACTCGATTTTCAAGCACATTCCAAGCATCCTTTTTTGCAAGCAACTGTTGTCGGTTTAATTACACCATCCATATCAACATACACTCCACCAGCTTCCCAGAACATACTATCTTGTAATTTTACACTTGGTTATATTATTTGCCAACCTCTTGCCTTGGATGAGAAATTTTAAACTCTTTCCCTAGTCGGTGCAGTTTATTTTTATCATCAATCGGTGATGTATCCTCTGGGAACGTCAGCCATTTCTGTCATGGTTTCTCTTCCACGTCTGTTCAGTAATCTGTCTGATTTATGTATATATATATATCAATATTATAAAGATATATATATATATATATATATATATATATATATATATATATGTGTTTTACATTCAGTTGAATATGTTTATCTGAGCTTAACACGTCCACACGAGTATTCAGTTTAGGGACAATTACCGTTTTAATGAAATCTACTACAAATTCAGATAATATGAAATCTGAGTGATGTGCATCCAATCCCAATGAAAATGGGGAATTACTCGGCGGGTATCGCCATAGTGGTATATTTCATTTAAAGTTACATTTTTGACAGAGCACGCGGAACTATTAATTTGTTTGCTAAATAACGGTTCAAAGGGATACTCAGTCTTTTAAATGCAATGCAAATTTTGAGTTGAATGTATTACATTTTAACTGCAATTTAATGCAAGCGACGATAAATGAAACTCAGCATTCGTGATCTTTTACCTGAAATGTATCACATTAACGGAATCAAAATGGCAAAGGGAAATGGTCCAGGCCTGGGAGTTACGAAACCCAGCAAAGAACACGAAGAAATGCCGTAATAAAAACAATGTAACTTCAGTTTGAAAGCGGCCACATTCCGCTTTTCGGCGCTGCCAGGGATATATACGAGAGCATCCGAAAGTGTTCTACCCGGCACAAACCACTGACAGCAACTCCGGGCCGCGAAGAGTCTTTGTTTACGATGCGGACGCCAGATACGCCTGCTGTTCTCTTCACTTTTAGAGTATAATCTCCTGTGAAGGAAGCTGCGGAATAATTCCTGACGAGGAGAAAACTTTTCGTTTTGCATGACAAGATGATGGCTATAATACCTGCCCGCGTGTGTTTGCTCTCTTGCTTCTAGGTATCGAAGATTTTTTTTCCATGACTAAATGTATTCAAGTGTTATGTACACACACACTAAAAACATATATATATATATATAATATATATATATATATATATATATATAAAAATATAATGCAGAAAGATAGATAGATAATTTTTTTTTTTCATTACATTACTTTACTTCATCGTCTCAAAACATTATATCCTCCGTATAAAATACATATTATAAGTATGGCAGAAAAAACACTAATGGAAAAGTGCGAGTAAGTCAACAAACTGAGAAATCATACGTACATACACAAACACACACACGCCCACACGCAACAAACACACACAAACATATATATATATATATATATATATATATATATATATATATATATATATATGTATGTATGTATCACTTAAGCCTGAGCCGCTCCTGGGTAAAGAAAAACATTGAACACTTCCACAGTCACGTCAGACAGCTGAATCTTGTAGGAGCTCCCCGTGCAAGAGGAAACTTTCATAATGTTATCTAATTCGTGTAATTACACAAGAGGCTTATCAGCACCCTCTCTCCCATGCCCCCATCCGACTCGGCCTAAACCCACTCTACTCTTCCCTTTTATCGTGGACGCATTCTCTCGCGTCGTTGATCTAGAGGTACATCCCTTGTAATAATACTTTCAGGACATCTGTCCAAACTAATGTGTGTGTCTCTTTCCTCCTTCCTGCTCATACTTCCGAAAGGAATAATTCTCTTATTGACCTATTATCCTTCATTCTTTGCGCATTATCAAGCCATTTCAAACCACTCTGATCTATCCGTTTACTTTTTTTTTTTTTTTTTTCATTTTTCGCCTTTTAAGATTTGCCGCAAATTCTTTTAGCTGCTTATACCATGAACATTTCCAGCTTTTTCTTTCATTCACATTCTATATACTTCTTCGCTTCCATGAAGGAGAGTTGCCTAGGCATCCCGTACGCACATTCCAACTCGATTTTCAAGAACATTTCCAGCATTTTTCTTTCATTCACATTCAATATACTTCTTCACTTCCATGAAGGAGAGTTGCCTAGGCATCCCGTACACACATTCCAACTCGATTTTCAAGAACATTCCAAGCATCCTCTCAACCTTTTGCAAGCAACTGTTGTCATTCTTACACCATCCGTATCAACATACACTCCACCAGCTTCCCAGATCCCCCTTACCCTTGTAACCTTTTACACTTGGTTATATTAAGTGCCAACCTCTTGCCTTTACGAGAAATTTTAAACTCTTTCCCTAGTCGGTGCAGTTTATTTTTATCATCCCCAATCGGTGATGTATCCTCTGGGAACGTCAGCCATTTCTGTCATGTTTTCTTTTCCACGTCTGTTCAGTAATCTCCCACGTCTGATATATATATATATATATATATATATATATATATATATATATATATATATATATATATATAATATATATATATATATATATATATATATATATATATATATATATACACATATATATATATATATATATATATATATATATATATATATATATATGTATATATACATTCAGTTGAATATGTTTAAACGAGCTTAACACGTCCACACGAGTATTCAGTTTAGGGACAATTACCGTTTTAATGAAATCTACTACAAATTCAGATAATATGAAATCTGAGTGATGTGCATCCAATCCCAATGAAAATGGGGAATTACTCGGCGGGTATCGCCATAGTGGTATATTTCATTTAAAAGTTACATTTTTGACAGAGCACGCGGAACTATTAATTTGTTTGCTAAATAACGGTTCAAAGGGATACTCAGTCTTTTAAATGCGATGCAAATTTTTGAGTTGAATGTAATTACATTTTAACTGCAATTTAATGCAAGCGACGATAAATGAAACCCAGCATTCGTGATCTTTTACCTGAAATGTATCACGTAACGGAATCAAAATGGCAAAAGGGAAATGGTCCAGGCCTGGGAGTTACGAAACCCAGCAAAGAACACGAAGAAATGCCGTAATAAAAACAATGTAACTTCAGTTTGAAAGCGGCCGCATTCCGCTTTTCGGCGCTGCCAGGGATATATACGAGAGCATCCGAAAGTTTTCTACCCGGCACAAACCATCTGACAGCAACTCCGAGTCTTTGTTTACGATGCGGACGCCAGATACGCCTGCAAATCCTCTTCACTCCCAGAGTATAATCTCCTGTGAAGGAAGCTGCGGAATAATTCCTGACGAGGAGAAAAGTTTTCGTTTTGCATGACAAGATGATGGCTATAATACCTGCGCGCGTGTGTTTGCTCTCTTGCATCTAGGTACGAAGATTTTTTGTGTACGTGGCTAAATGTATTCAAGTGTTATGTACACACACACACATATATATTGTATATATGTACATATATATACACACACACATATATATATATATATTATATATATATATATATATATATATGTATATACATACACACACACAGAAAGATTGATAGATCATTTTAAATTAGGAAGGTGAATGGAACATCATCATCATCATTAACATCATCATCATCGCCTACAACAGCTAACAAATTCTCAACGTAATTCAAGGTCGGGCTTAACAAGAAAAGGTAAAATGCCAAGAAAGGTTGGGCATTACCTTTCGTATTAAGACTGAAGAGTTATATTAGTCAGGTAAACTGACATATGAACAGTACTTATTAATTTACGAGCTTGATGGCGCTCTATGCTGCGCACCCGTCGGCCCGCCGCCGCTGTAGTTTGCAATGGTCGATACGTAAGTGTGCGAACCTACCCGACACTCCACGTTTCACACCGGGGCGGACAAACCGGATCCACTCGGCTTTTGTTATTACAGACAGATGGAATAGCCATAGCCGTACATATCGTTTGAACAAACGTGAAATATTATTACTCAGTTCCCAAATTACTTCACCTTAGTAGGAAACTTAAGAAAATGGCGTGTGTTTTACATTCATACATAAATATATGCACGACTACACTCACAAAAAAATGTGGACGCCAAATGCAAAACAAAATCAGAAAGAAATTTCGGAGGGGCAAACATGTGCTAAGGCTGAAAAATCCCCACCCAAAAAATTCTTCGTATCAAAAAGTTGCATTCTCATGTCTCATCAGATTTAATCAATTGTTTCTCCTAAGAAAATCTATCCATCTTATCTTTTTAATTCACTAATATGTTTACTAATCCTGTTAACAAACAGACACAGGCAAAATCAAACTCATCTCAAGTCTTATTTGAATCTGGTCTCTAATCACAAGCATGGCCATAACCTCGATATTCACTCACTCAATTCATCAACTTTATTATCTGAGCATACTTCACAAATATGAGGTCTTTGTAGTATACTTCTCTGTGAACTTTGCCTTCTATACACCCGATTCACTGAGGAAATGAAACATGATAAATATGGAATTTCTCTCTGGTATTTCCTCCATAAGTGTGAATTATTTCATCTTGAACTATAGATATTACATGACACACGAACAGCATTTTTGGACTATGCATGCATTATAGTACAGTAAGTCTTCGCTCTCACATACTTCAAGAGCTTTTGCCAAAGTTAAACTTTATCTGACTTTCAAGTTCAAAGTGAGATCCTGACATTAACCTTGACTTTCATGGTCTCACTCTGCATTTTTGAGGATTATCCATGCCGAAAATACAGGTTATTTCTCATAATCTAAAAAGATCAAGGTGGTGGCTATGATCCTACTTCATTTTTTACTTCTGTATATGACCTTCGCTTTAAGTTGCCCTCTCCTACCACAATGGCTTCATGATTCCGGCATGCATGAAATATGAAATCATATCTCGTTCAAATTAGTTCTAACATTATTGCAGTGCTAAATACCTTGTAAGCTTTAGCCTCATTATAGATCAGAAGTTATATATCCCTCATCTCCTAAGTACGCGATTACTTCCAACTAATCCTAATCCCCACCGTCGGTGAAATTTTGGAAAATCACCGACCGACAACTTTCTGAGTGATCGTCTGAACAGACAGACAGTCAACCTTACAAACAAATGCAGACCTAATACGTATTATTCTCATCAGATATTAATGTTTCATAAAATTCTTGTGCAATTAAACGCTAACACACACCCATATGTGACTAAATATATATATATATATATATATATATATATATATATATATATATATATATATATATATATATATATATATATATATATATATTAAAAGAAAACAATCAGCAATGGAAGTCAAGTCTGTGGCATAACATGCAGAAGGGAGAGTAACTGGTTTGGAGTAAAAGTCGATCCGAGACAAGTTTGTGTCTTTAAAGATGGAGTGATAAGAGAAATCAGGGTTAGGTTAATGTATAGTTCAAAATGATAACCAAATGCGCCATTAATGGATTATGATATTTGCTGGTGAAAACGGACTAATTGTACACATTGAAGAAAAACTAGTTTGTAAGTGGAGAGCAATGGGAGTAAATGTGAGTAAAAAATCGTTATGATGTTAAGTGGAAAACAGGAATTTGTAAAAAACAGAAGATGGAAGAATGAAAGTTAATATTCTATTTGAGTATTTTTAGAATGAATGTGAGACATAATGGCAGAATGTGAAAAGAGGTGCATCACAAAAAAAAGGGTAATGTAAATAAAGTAGCAGATATGTGTTAAATATTTTTAAGAAAATTATAATTTACAAAATACAGAGCAAGAATGTAGAAAGGGATTGTAGTGCTAACTTTGCTTTAAAGGAGTAAAGTTTACCTGTTAAATATCAACAAAAGAAAATACGTTGAAGTTGGTAAGACGAATTGTTTGGATACGATTTGCGTTGTATAAAGAACGGAAAAGTTTAGATATTACAATAAATTCCTCGAACAGGCAAAAAGTTTAAAGTAGCAAAAGGATGGATCAGATTATTTAAAGATTGCTTGGTCATGTGGAAAGAATGGAAAACGGTAGTTGATGAAAAAGGTGTGTAACTGGATGTCATTAAAGAAAAAGGAAATAAAAACCTGAAATATCCTTGAAAGATGTTAGGGAAAGGTAATGATAAAGGATGAACTCACAAATAAGGCAACGTGTTAAATGTTCTAAGGGGAGGCCTATCTGGTGGAAATGTTCTGAAAAGGGGTTGGTACTTTTCTTAGTCATTAATGCATGGGTATACCAGCGAACCTTATTTTCTGGCTATCCAAATCTAATTTATATTAAGGGAAGACACACGTTTGTACCACAGTATTTCCCAATACATGGGAAACAACATATCCATAGCATCTTGCAACGCTATATTACATTATTCAGTTGCGTTCCAAAGCATTACGTACCTCCAAAGGTTACCAGATCATTAACTGTTTTCATTGGCGGTGCTTGTCTAATTATGTTGTTAATGAGATGCAGTCTTCCACCAGCCTTCTCTCTCTCTCTCTCTCTCTCTCTCTCTCTCTCTCTCTCTCTCTCTCTCTCTCTCTCTCTCTCTCTCTCTCGTTTTCCTAGTTTTAGTATATACATACACAAATATATATATGTATATATATACATATGTGTGTGTTTTATATATAAATTATATATATATATATATATATATATATATATATATATATATATATATATATATATATATATATATATATGTATATATATGTGTGTGTGTGTGTGTGTGTGTGTATATATATATATATATATATATATACAGTACTTATATGAAATCACCAACGTTTACATAAGGTCTTGTCCCACTTCAGGGCTAAAAACGCACTATATACATAATGTAAAAACCAGAGACGAAGAACAAAATTAAGGAACAGAATGCGATACAAAAGAGAGGGCAATTAGCTAGCATGTGTCCTCCAGATAATTGCCCACTGTTACACTGGCACTTATTCTACAAACGGTATGTTGATGATACAGTTTTGCTTTTTAGAAGCCTGGGAAAGGGAGATAATTTTTCTTAAAATAATCTGATGGTAAGCACCAAATGATGAAATTTACCAGTGATTAAGAAAAATAATAAAAAAAATCTTTTATTGGTGTTGTGGGTTTTATGAATGATGATAATTTTAATTTTTCTCTTTCTGCGTTTAAACTTCTTTCATTACTTTAAAATAAACTTTTTATTATTTAAATTCAATTCAATTCAACCTTAGCGCACAGAGCCTTTAATCTGATTTCGCCTTGAACCTCTTCTCATTACGAAACAGCCTATAATAATTATTTTACTGGCAGTTGATTGTCGTAGCAATCCTTATACAGATATATCAAGTAATTTTTAAAACTGTTATTATTCCAAAACTTGCCATACTTGTTGTCCAAAAATTTCCGATATTTTCAAGCGTTTGGTTGATTTATAAAAAGACTTGTCGTGTTGAATTAAAAAAAATCATTAACCATTAAATTCTGGCTGTCAGTAGGGAACTAACACCAAGGAAGCCTCTGGCTCCTCATTTGAATTTAAAGGCAGACTGAGCCCTTTGAAGATTGATAGTGTAATACATAGACTTAATTGCTTAGTTGTCAAAAACTTTCAATTAATCTTGACACCTTGATTATCCAACGAACTGTTTGTCAGTTAAATCCTAATCATTTTCCTGACCTCTGTGCCATAAAAACACTATTTATACGTTGCAACCATATATTTCGGGAATTTCTTGTCTTCTTGTTCACTGGTAAAGAAGAAGAGTCCGAAATATATGGTTGCAACGTAAATAGTGTTTTTATGGACCTGTTTTCATATACTGTTGGATAACATTAAACATACATATATATATATATATATATATATATATATATATATATATATATATATATATATATATATATATATATATATATATAATAATTTTTATCAGATCACCGTGATTCATATACAAGCATTAAGCTACAATCGTCCTTTAATATCCAATTCGCTCTACCTCGGAAATAATATATTTTCATATATGTTACCCAAAGGGGAATTTTTTAGTTGATAATAAGTTCGTCGTCCCGTGGGCTCGAACCACCGAAGACGAAGAACTCAGGACTACAGGACTAATTTGACACTGCCAATTTAACCACACTGTCACTGTAGTGGGTATATATCGCGTCACTATAGTATTATATGTAAGCTTACTAATCTCTAGTTATCTATCAGGGATTTTTAGGCTATTGATCTACGTACTCAGTCCAGTGAATGACTTACTTACCTATAACAGTCTGCGCGTTGTCTTTTAGAGTGAAGGCACTGAGGACAACGGGAGGGCTGATTCCCTCCTCATTTGAGACGCTCACCAGTAATGTAAATTCCTGACCCGATTGCAAGCCACCGACTCTGTGGAACAGCAGACGAGACCAGGTTAGTTCCCAGAGCGGGAATTTTTAACACATGCTGGACGAAAGTTAGTTTTGAACTTTATTTTTCTCCGCACTTGTCCCAAAGAAGTGAGTTCCTGGGTTATAATTAGATGCATGAAAAAATAATGCACGAAAATTTTTTTTCTATTTATCTACTGCTTTCAAGAAGAAAAACAATCATTGTTCTCAAACACATGCGCATATGTCAAGACATTCGTATGTACACAATTATACATATATACATACAGTATATATATATAATTTATATATATTATATATATATATATATATATATATATATATATATATATATATATATATATATATATATATATATGTGTGTGTGTGTGTGTGTGTGTGTGTGTGTGTGTATGTGTGTACACACACACACACACATATATATATAATTTACCAATCAATATCCATTTCTTATAGTGAAAACAATAAGCTTAATAAATATAATCTACGATATAAACCATTCTGGTTTGATGAAGATGCATAAATAAAAGCCATCAAAATAATGCTTTATAAAAATGAAACTTCGCTTCTAATATTTTTCTAAAATATGTCGAAGCAATAAACTAGGGAAGTATAATGAGAGCATAATGAACCCCCTTGTAATGACATCCCATCAGAGACAAGCAAAAGACGTAAATACTAATGTAGCACGTCAACTCACACAAAGAAAGGGGAAGAATTTGTAACATTCCGAACGAAATGTCCGAGGGTGGAGGAGGGCAGGCCCCCTCCTGCCTCCACCTCATTTCCATCCTGGGGCTTCTTCTTGTTGGTCTTCCTGCCTCCTTTGCTCCCGTCGCTCGCTCCTCCTCCTCCTCCCACCATGTTGGGGTTGCGACCCGATGTGGATTTCTGACAAAGAGACGTCATTGAAAGCATCGCGTTAATATCCGATTTACGTGTGACTCTGAGTCAGAGTAGTGTAAGGATTTATCGTAAAAAGGGTTGATGTAGTGGTTCGGTCGTGGAATGCCACTCAGATGTTGCGGGTTCGCGTGTCCCCCAGGGCGATGAAAATCACTAGCTTTGGAAGCTTGAATTAACAAGTCAGTGGCACCTGTGTGCTTGTTCCTTGTGAATAGGTTTGCATCTACGGAAATAAAATAATAATAATAATAATTTTTTTATACGGCTCAAAGGATCCTCATTGTTCAATATTAATGATCATAATGTTCATAAACACTGTAGCTAACTCGTATTATCCACCGGAACAAATAATACTGATAATACCCATGGAAGCAAGAGGTCTACATTCCTGAGGTACATATACGCATCATGTAAGCGAATGCACTTCCATTTCTTTGCTACAATCAGTAATAATTTGAAAAATTTTTCGAACTTCCCTCACTCACTAATTTCATTAGTTGGTACATTTACCTAATTAATCCTGGTCCCAGGATTCAATCATTGCGCCATTGGTACTTACATGTAGACAAGAAGGCTATTCTTAGGATATATAATAGATAATAAAAATCTCACCCTATGCATGTGATGGAAGAATGTATGTCTGCGTGCGCGTATATTTATGAACAACCTATATTTGCATGCTCAGCTTAAGTGTATGAATTTATTTACCTCTTAACTTGCATTTATTCACAGGAGAATACAATGTATAATCTAATTATGCTTTTCCTGATTATTCTCTTTCATATATTTTTATTAATATTATTCCCTCGTCTTCTGAAAATCAGTGATTTACAAAGAGAATTGTAGTTTTTGACGTGGGACTTGACACTTTTGACGTAAGGAAAGCTGTTGCCATTAGCTCACTGACCAAGAGACTACTTTCCCAAGTTGGAGAATCAGTAGCTGATGAACGTCTATTTATCTCATTGGCTGGGGATTGTCTCGGGGAAGCAAATCTCACTACAACAGATGTCACAATCAGGCTCCCGAAATGAGCTTTCGGAATCAGCCCCTCTCTCTCCCTCCCTCAATCCCCCCCCACCCGCCTCTAACCTTCCCGAAAAGCCTTCCATTGCAGAGCGAGGAGACAACCCAAGGCCGTCCAACCAGCACCTTCATCTGACAGGCGCCGGTAACTGGCTTTATTCTTTGGTCACCCGAGAGGATCACCGCTGTCTGGGAACCCTGAGAGAGACAAATCCCCCCTGATTCAGGCGATGTACCACGTCCCGCCGGGGAGAAGAGTTAGTCTTCTCTTTTCTTTTGGGTGCTCGGCTGGGAAACCGAAAAACGATGAAAGTGAAAAAATGAAGTCATGTAAAATTTGAAGGAAAATTGTTCCGCGTTCTTTTGTTGATGCACGGTTAGAAAATAAGAGCGTGTGTACAAACAGTGGACAGACGTAAAAAAAATTAGAAATCGCCTAAAAAAAAAAAAAAAAAACTTCGCCCTCTTTGATGTCCAATCCAAAGGAATTAAAGTATATAAAAAGGAACACGAAGATAATAAAAATCATGGCGCAGCACAAAAGAAACAAACCAGATCTCTAAAACTAACACCTGTGCTTTTTCGCTTCTAGCGACAGAACCATAAAACGGGCATACTGCTTTCAACGATCTCTTCATGTCGTTTGATAGCCTTTTTCTCCATATATCGATACGAAATGCTGCACAAATGTTCGTTTTTATGTATTCTTCAATGGCAGCCTACAAAAGGAAGAAACATTTGAAAATCGAAAACAAGTAACATAGGTTGAAATCTGAGGGCTGTGAGAATTCTCCAAATGTGAACAGAGTAGTAACAACTACAGAGGTCTACAGTGGTGAAATTTCGCTTTTTCATATCTCAAGAGAGAGAGAGAGAGAGAGAGAGAGAGAGAGAGAGAGAGAGAGAGAGAGAGATAAAAAATGTTCAGTAACCAGATATAAATTTGTTTCGTAACCAGATAGAAAACTCTCTTTAAACAAGAGAGAGAGAGAGAGAGAGAGAGAGAGAGAGAGAGAGAGAGAGAGAGAGAGAGAGAGAGAGAGAGAGCTTCCCAAAAATGTTTGGAAACCAAAGGTACACATACTGCCCAGAGAGAGAGAGAGAGATAAAAAATGTTTTTTAACCAGATATAAATTTGTTTCGTAACCTGATAGAAAAACTCTCTTTAAACAAGAAAGAGAGAGAGAGAGAGAGAGAGAGAGAGAGAGAGAGAGAGAGAGAGAGAGAAAGGCTTCCCAAAAATGTTTGGAAACCAAAGGTACACATACCGCCCACAGAGAGAGAGAGAGAGAGAGAGAGAGAGAGAGAAGGTAAAAGTTTTGAAAAATCATTGGCAACGAAGGCCACACACATCACTTAAAGTGAAGGAGAGTGGATAGGGGATGAGAGAGAGAGAGAGAGAGAGAGAGAGAGAGAGAGAGAGAGAGAGAGAGAGAGAGAGAGAGAGAGAGTTTTCAAAAATGTTTGGTAACCAAAAGCACACAAATCACTTAAAGCCAGGACAGACATCGATGATCCTACGCGATATAACGTTTTTTCGAGTGTTCACTCGACATTCAATAAAGGTATCGAAATCCCCGCACATTTTGTTAGAAATTGCCATCGGGTGTTATTTTTGGTCTTTCTTTTTTTTTTTTATTGCGAGGAAATGTTGTAAATAAATAACCTAAACTGATTTTAAATGAACGTGGGCAGTCAAAAAAAAAAAAATAAATAAACAACAGACCAAATATCAAACAGAAAGAAACTTTAAATATTTTCTCTTTTCTATGCATGTTACAGGATTCTCTGAACATTATTTTTGTAAATATGAAGAGTTAATTCCCAGGACTTACATTTGAATAATGCTTTTAGTGAAATTATTTGTTAATAATAAATCCGTGAAGGAAAACTTTTTTTTACTGTTACTGAGTTGATTCATGTAATTAAGTCTTTTATTTCAAAATATGACTTCCCCTGACTAAAAGTGAATCAGTCTTAAAATATGAAATGATATAAGAATGTCGTTTTATACTGTATTATATATATATATATATATATATATATATATATATATATATATATATATATATATATATATATATATATACATATACATATGTATATATATATAAATATATATATATATATATATATATATATATATATATATATATATATATATATATATATTAAATATACATATGTGCATATTATAAATATGCAATTTCATATATATATATATTATATATATATATATATATATATATATATATATATATATATATATATATATATATATATATATATATATATATATATATATATATATATATATATATACACACATACTTATTACAGGTGAGGATGATATTCAAACAATGTGCAGTATTACTAACGTACAGAAAAAGACAATCAATGACTAGCATCTATTTTAAGTTTCTCGATTTAATTCAATCTTCCCTGTTGCTCCCAAAACAGAAGTCCCTTACTTGAGCATGAACGAGGAGGGTATACTGGGTATTCATGCTGCGGAGAGGCCCTGAGAGACACCGGACCACGAATCCCGAAGCTGTGTGGTTGCTGACGTTGCACTTGCTGACTGGTCCTGGACGCCCTGTGGGAGGTTATAGGAAATTACGCGTCGTTATGATTAAGAACATTGCAAATGTGCCTAAGGTAAGTGAGGAATTGGACTTAATAATAATACTCTTCATATGTGGGTCATGTTGTGTAACTGTATCTGAAGAGCATTTTGCAATCTTTTGAAATGACTGGTCATAAACCAAACACGTTCACGCACGCGCACACACACACGCATATACATATATATATGTATACTGTATATATAAACATATATACATATATATGTGTGGATGTGTCACACACAAATATATATATATATATATATATATATATATATATATATATATATATATATATATATATATATATATATATATATATATATATATATATTATGCGCGTGTGTGTGTAGAAATCAAATATTCCTACGTGCTCTTGAAAATTTTATGTAAGAGTAACCCCTGATCGTGAATTGTTAATAAGTTATCAAAAACTACAATTTGAAACATCAAATTTCAATTCAAAATTAGTGGTACACCTTATGACTTGAGAAATATTAGAATATATAATCTGTTGGCGGCCGAATATTTTTTACAAAGGGGAACAAATGAGCAAAAGAAGACTTTCAATTATTTTTCCTAAAGTAAATTAAAACGTTTAGCTTTTCTATTTCCAATCATTTTATATTTGCTGACCGCGAGTTCCTCCAATTGCCTTGTACTACAAGTTCAAGGTTGAGGGATCATATTGTCAATTCTCCTCGAGGGTGTCCTCGTAAGTCGTGGAGAGAAGAAACCTCCAAGAACCAGGATTTAAGGGGGAGATGTACCGAGGCCCGAAATTAGAAATGGAGTTGAAAACAATAAAGAGCAGCAACTCGGGATACTAAGAAATAACAAAGGAGCGAACGGGGGACGAGGCGGAAGGGGATTGGAAGCCATTACAAGCATGTTTACATCGATTCCTGTGCTCCGTTCCAATAGGAAGAGGTCAGATTTAGTAAAGGCTATTACGGTTTGCAATTTCCTGGGGTTTGTTTTATTGACTTTCGATCGTTGCTTCTTTATAATGGCTTCGGTTTTATTGCGTTCTCAGATGGGATGAACGAAAATTGCGGACAAAATGTCATTCGCCTAACACTTCGGTTATTCGGTTTTGCCCTTCGTGCGCATTTGTACACGAAAAAATGTATTATGGCGTTCATGGGAGTGTTTGAAAAGCAATCAAACGCTACCGCAGTAGGGCTCCTGGAAGCCTCGTAACGAATTCATTTTTTTTTTTACATATATGTCGGAAAAGGGGAGGCTTCCAAAATATCGCATAAGCCATATTTCAAAACATTTATCATACAAAATTTTACCCATGCTTTTGATTACTCTATCATGTTATGTCGGATTCCTGTCATGGGATTACAAAATTCACTTATAAACAAAAAACTGTTGCCAGTAGTTGGAGACACATAAACAATGAATATTTTCTGTGAAATAATCCTGTAACAGGGTAATGTAAAAAATGACATTTGAGAGCCAGTATTTAATCTAATTCGTGAAATAACATTCTAAACCTGTCACCAGTAAAAAGATTAAAAGACATGGTTAAAAAATTTATTCCAGACAGTTGTAATTCCATGATTAGTAAGAGCTGCGTGTTATCTTTCAATGATCTTTAGTCAGTTCCTTAACAACTATGATCATGATCTATATGAAGATCAGTACTGCCCGTCCGCCGCGAATAGTGCTGCCCTTCCACCGCGAATAGTGTTGTCAACTATTTTTCCCAATAATTAAGTCACTAATTCCAGTAACGTCTCTACTACCAATTAAGCTTTATTTGAGTGCATTTTTACTTCTGAACTGACGTCACTAGTAATTAAACTCAAGTGTTGTTGCCTGTGAACCCTCATTTTTAAAAATAATGACTATAACATTCAATCTGAACATTTTTTACTTGCGATATCATATAAGTATTTCACCCGCATGTACGCAATCATTATTTACCCTTCATTATTGGCTTAAATTATCAAGTGAGTAAACAGTCTTCAGAGTAACCGAAGATAAGTTTACGGTTATAAAAAATATTAAGGGTAAGAAGTTACAGTAATGATAATTCTATTCGAACAGAAGTAATTTTGTATGTGGCATACCGAGAAATTTAAATCAGTCTTGTTGTGCACTCAAGTGAGGGAGAAAAATAGTGCTGATATTTAAACTAACAAGTAATGAAAACAGAATGTTGTTAT